>NC_053412.1:7536183-7736183 GCF_016859285.1 Xiphias gladius
AGTACATGTAAAATAGAATAAATATATAATGTTTATGGTTGCAACTAACTTTTCATTATCATTTAAGTCGTCTAAAAAAAAAAAAAATGCTTGTGGGCAATTTCCCAGAGCCCAATGTGACAACTTCAAATAGCTTATATCCAGTTTAAAATGAGGAAAAAAAGAATATCCTGCCACATAACACAGTAGTCTATAGATGAAACGTGCCACTCAACACCTGAGTTCAACAGCAACTTGTTAAGAGAACTATCCAGACTCTCGAAAATAGACCACAGTGTTAGTGGTTTTAAGGATGTGAGCAAATGTGTATGGTCAAAAGTGAGTTCTGTGTGGAACCATTCATAGTGAGACCAGCCACTTAAAATCGATTGAACCAGTGTCCTGGCAGGTGCTTTATTACTGTTACATGTTGCTGGCTTGAGGAGTCTTTGTACACGTCTATTCCACCGGACTATGTGATTTAAATTCAGAAGTAGTGAAATGTTGTTGTTTTTTTTTTCTTTTTTTTTTTTCAGTTTTGACTGGAAGTGTTTGTAACATTTTTCAAGAAGCTGTACCAAGGCTGCAGCAGTGCTTCTCCCTGACTAAAGCATGGCTCCTTGGTTGCCACTAATGGTTAATTGGTTAATATATCAATGGACTTTTTAATGGTGATTCATTGATCATGAATTATATAGTAGCATCCCTAGTTGACGGCATCAACATCAATGTGCATAAAGCGTAAAGCAGAAAACAGTCCATTTCAGGATTATACAGTTATACCGCTTAATATGGTGTTTCTCTATCTCTTGATATCTTATCCCACACCCACTTGAGCCCACCCTGTCTGTTTGGTGCACTCTTTGGCCTTAGGGCAGGGAAATTATGAGGTGACAGCACCTCACAGGAAGAGGGCCCTTGCTGGCTTCCTAGCTTGTGGCTGTTTTCCTGTTTGCTAGAGAGGGGGCTTGCTGTGTATATCGGGGCCCAGTCTGGGTCAACATCCTGTCTGTGGAAGCTCAGAAGCAAGGTGAAGAGAGAGGATTATCACCAGATGACTGAGGGAATGTCAGGGAAAGAAGGTGTCAGAACGATGAGCATAAAGTTTAGGAATAATAGGAAATTGAGAAGGACATGAAAGGGAGGTAGGAATTTGTTGTAGTGCTCAGAAGATACTCAGCAAGAATTTTAAGAGGTAGGAAAACAGTAAGTGTTATGGGAAGGGTGGAGTTGCAATGTTGGTGCTGGGGAACATTAAAACTCTTGTTTGCCAGTTGTATTTGACCCTTAACCCAATTTACAATACAAAAGCTACGTCCATAATCAAGTAGGGTAAGTAAGGCCCTCCTTTTCCCTTTTATTAGCCCTCAACTGTATCTCGTAAAATCACTGGAAATGTTTCAGATCCCGGGATGCTTCCCACACACTGCATTCACCTTCCCTTTCCCCAGAAGATGAATTATAGGTAGTGGTGATTCCTCCTCCGCTCTCACTCCCCCTTCCTCTGAGGCCTGCCTCACCCTGCTGGGGGGTTAATCAGAGCGACAGACAGCTGCTCAGAGCCCAGCAGGGCAGATTAGCAGCTCTACTGATTGAAGTGTGTGTGTGTGTGTCTCTCTCTCTTAAGGCCTCTTCCAGCAAAGCTCCTCTAAACAGCTTACAGTAACTAAACAGCTGCACATTTAACAAGGGGCCTGTCTGAGTGAGAACTCGTCTTTGCAATTGAAATGGAGAGGGGGATTTAGAAACATCTCAAAATGGCAATTAGACTGAAAAACAAAAAAACATGTAAATGATACAGCCACTGGATCTTCTACAAAATAAGATACTCGTTGGGATTTGACTTTATTGGACAAGACAGTGGTATAGTAGAGTCTTAAACTATGCTCACTGCTACTTCAGGTCTGTCTAGTGGCATTGCAAAATGTGCACATGAAGAAGGGAGAGCAAATTGTAGTATGTAGGTAGGTAGGAGAGAGAATGCAAAATAGTCCCCGATTTCATGTTTGAGGCTGCATGTCTCTGTGTTTTTTGTTTTTTGTTTTTTTGTTTTTTTAAACAAACCAATAAACACAGAAAAGTTTCCTTCACCTTGTTTTCAAATCTCCATCATCTGCCACTGGGCCTTCATTTCATGTAAGTTTGGAGATGGACATGGAGTTGGCCACCAGATGCAGCTGTGTGAAGTTTCGGCTCTGTTTTGGCTGCCAGTGATGATCTACTGCGAGTCTAGCCAGTGAGCCAGCGTCTACTGGGTGTGCACATCAATACGTGTCAACTCTTTCTTTTTTTTTCCAGAGCAGCTTGTGTCTCTAAAGCATGTAATGCACTTAAGAATGCATATAAATACAAATATTTATTGTTGATTGACTTATAATCAATATTTAATGATGCGTTTGAATTGGTTTTGACTTAGTCTTAACACACATACAGCAGAATTAGTATCTCTTATTTTGAAGTACATAGAGAGAGAGAGAGAAGAGAAGAAGATGGAAAAAAGAGAGTGAGTTAGGGAGACAGATTTTTTTTCCTGCTGCTAATATACACTGTTCAGGCAGTACAAAATGGTGTGGGGTAGTACAGTAATTAAAAAGTAAGACAAAATCCACATCTAGATGAGATGCAAACGTCTATTCAGTATGCATTCAAACAAGAAACATGTTGACAAAGAAACTGAAAATTATATTGAAAATGTGGCTACTCAAAAACAGGCTTCTTTTTATGCTCTACTTCTCCAACACATCTAGTAGACATTGAAATCGTGGTGGAGATGTGTTGGATCGGTGCCACAACTGGGATGTGACACAGCCGCATCAAGTGAACATCCATTGTTACACTAGTGTTGGGGTTTACCTCTGGCTTTCAGGAACTTTTAAGGCATGTCAGTTCACATCATGACTCTCAAGCTCCCTTATATGGCAGGGCAGCATTGAACAAAGCCACTGAATTTGTGGCTAGTATACATGCTTTGACCTGCAAAAGAATCTGATAACTTGTGAAATATGTCTTTGTTTGAACTGTACTGCTGGTCTAACTCTAACCTTTTGATTTAGAAAGAGATTGGATTCGTCCTTTTTAAGAACTGTGATGTTGGCCAATCAGTGTGTATAGTGTTACCAGATAGTGTCATAAGGAAAGGCTTGCAAAAGTCGCTCCTTTGAGACTTCTCAGTTGTCGGTGTGTGTGATTAGCTTTGTCAGTGCCTCAGCATGTTGTTGTCCCTCTTCTCCTCCCCCTCTCTCTGCAGGAGAGAGAGGATTAACTGACCGTCTGGCCCATACAGGATTCCACCTCTCTCTGCTCTGTGGGTTGGCTATGTTTTGGCAGAGACACATACACACATGCAACACAAAGGCTGGCTCTTTCACAGCTGATTGCTGATGGCAGGCAGGCCCCACACAAACACAGGGGAAGAGACATTCAAGGCCGGTCACTTGGAAGCCCCAGCTCAGCACTACATTCTCTATAACTACTCCTGTCTCAGAAAGTCAGTGAGGCAGCTACTCTTGAAACCAACACAAAGTCTTAATTCATCTGTTAGTGAACCATAAACCGGTTATTTTGCTGATGTTGCTTTTATCAGGGCTTATTTTTGTGCACTCTTAGGTGTAGTTGGAGATGTTGCCCTAGTTGTTAAAGCTGGCTTCATTTAGTTTTACCAAATTTGTTGCAGAATCTTTTCACGAAAAGATCCTAGCACTTGAATTACGTGCGAGTCTGTTTGCTAAAGCCAAGGGTCACTGAGGACAAAACTGTGGGTTATGATGCTATCATCCACCCCATCTTTCAAGGGATTTCATACCATTTTCATACCAGTTTCTGGACAAGCAGAATGTCCAAGTTTATTGCTGTTTTTGTACTCAACATGGCAATACATTGAGACTTTGCTTGCCTAGCAGTAGCTGGAACTCTTAGTGATTCTCACAGGAGACCCACGGGCAGGGAGTAAAACAGTAAATTAATGAACATGTGAGAGACCATTTTGTAGAATTTCTTCATTGCTAATGCTCAGTCATATTACATGTTGTGTGCAGGACATACGTAGTGTGAAAAGAGAGGTGGAGGTGTCAAAGGCTTACCACCTCTGTTAACAAAATTTTCTGGGTGGAAGTTCCTTTTGGTTTTGGGGTTTTTTTTTTTTTGGGTTCCCAAAGGCCTGCTGCAGTAGTATGAAATGGGGAGCAGCAGTGACTTTGCCTGATTGTAGCTCCTGATATAACTTTGCATAATATAATTCTGTTGTCATTTTTTTCGCATCTGTCTGTTGTGGTTGATAGGTTTGTAATTTTTTTTTTCTCTTTTTTTCTGTATTTAAACTAATCAGAGTCAAGAGCTGGTTTTCGAAGTTATCGGTAGCTCACGTTCTACTATGTAACAATATCTGTAGCATCCTCATTGAAAGGACGTTTACAGGGCTGTGGTTTAGTAAGTTGCTAATATTTTTGGATGTCAGTCATTGCTATTGGGTGCCCAGAGAGCTACATGTAGACTCACATTCATAAAGCATCCCAGAATCAATCCTATGTATTACACTAAAAATCTAGAAATGATCTAGGACTAAAAATCCTCCAACCTCAAAGTAGGCCTCATTATTTATGAACTTTTGTACACACGTTCAGCAGTAGGTAGACGTTTTCAGCCGAGAGTGAGTATCATAACCAAGAACTATAACATAATGACATATTTCCTGTATTGTTATGGCGTTCAGTCAACACGTTAAAAGGATAAAATTTGGTAAGAACCAACAACGACTCACGGAATGTATGTGCATGTCTTTCCTGTTGTTCACCTGTTACTGATTTCACCTCAGTTGCCTGAAATGTCATCCCTTTTTGTGAAACCATAATTTTTTCCACCCCTGCAGATTAGTTGCATTTATTGCAATATGGGTTGATTTCACAGACATGGATTAAGCCCTGCTCTTGATGTTGACTAAAAATAAAGTGAATAAAGCTGTCTGTATGGAATCTTCATTGAAAGACACATTGGCAACAAGCATGCCAGAGAGATTTGGTCTCAAAGAACACAAAATATTTTATTTCATGCAGCAACTGAAGCAATTGAAAATTGACCCTTACTGAAGTTAAAATATAATCATTTAGTCACTTAAGACATAATCTTTTCCCGGGAAGCTGCCCACATTCTCTAACCAAAATAAAGCTCTGCCTTAAGCAGGTCAGATTATGAAAATGTGGAATACAATTTGGTCCCTTTTTAAAAATAATGTTATATAATAAATGGACTGTGGCACATTTCAGTAATAGTGTCGGCCATGCAGTGTGTTCATGCAAGATGTCTATAGTGTGGAGAAAGTGCTGCAACTTTTCATGGGTAATTAATGAGAGGGAGACAGAGGCAGATACATTGTGGTCTGAGCTCCATGTGGCACTGGGGAGTCCAGCTATTTGCTGTATAGACACAAGTTTCATGGATTATTAATTGCATTGAGAAACAGAGAAAGGGGTGAAGGCAGGAGTGACAGTGAAGAAATAGGAGGGGAAAGAGAGAGAAGCAAAGTAAGCATTCCTGAGGTTTTGAGTATAATTGGAAAAGGAAGGTTCATTGTCTGAGTTTCTTCTTTCTTTGTCCCTTGTCCTTTCCCTCCTTTTTTGCATGGTTGGTTTGCCTACAGTACCTCGCTGTAACTTAATCTCAAAGGGAGTATACCCTAGATCATCTCTCTTGCTTCCTGTTGCACTTGATCTCCCCCACATTTTTTTTTTAACCACTCTTCTTGCGCTCTTGCTAAACTTTGCGCTTTTGCACTCTGCCTCTCATCTTGCTTCTCACCTTCCTCTTTACCACGTACGCTTCCCTCTGTGTCTCTTCTCATGTTGTTAACAACCACTGAGGCAATGTACAGCTCAGTGCAAATGTAGGTGTGGGAGGAAGGATGTGAGATGCTTCGGAGGTCAGCCCCGCTCTTTTTCTGTGCTATCAGCTGCTGCTAGTCCTACTGCCAGCACTGCTTAACAGGGCACAGCCAATGACTGAGTTTTATCCTCTGCTCCACCCCAACAGAGGCCCTTGAGTAGTATGCTGTCTTGAAAGGTGGAGTTTGCTCTCCCTGGCAGTGTAGGATGGAAAGAGAAAGGGAGAGACAGGAATTTACAGTGTCTTTACTAAACTTGGTTTAGGATTGACAGAATTTGACACATTACACACATACTCAGGAAATGATCCTTTATTTATCTCTGTAGAAATTCTGTAATTATCTGGTAGATTGTTGCTCGACTGAGAAAGAGCTAGATAGCAGCGGTTATGCATTGTCAATTGTACATACATGCTATGTGCCACAATCCTACAGTATATTATGTTATTATGTTTAACTTTTTATGCCATGACATAGAATCTCAGAATTAACCACAGAAAGCACTAATGTTTACTCATTTGCGATTATGTATTTTTTTCGAAATGTATAAAAAGGAAGCTGTAGTTTGTGAAAAATTGGTATGACTATTGTATATCTATGAAGTAAATTGGTCGCAAATTTTTTTTTTCCACCACAGCTTTTGTTTCACCAACAGTCATTAGGTTTTCAGAGCTCTAGACAAACCAGTATCGTAGTCAAGCAATGTTGTTTGTAACTCTTTATATAATGGGAAAAATGTGACTTTCTTCTTTCACCATTCCTCCCTGCAAACAAATTTGCTCACAACTAAGTCTTTAAATGTGTGTATATTTATGTTAACCTATTTTTAAGCCCAGAAGAGTTAGTATTGTTCACTGAAACAAAAAAAGCTTAAAGCTGCTTCACAAAAATGGCTGGCCATGGAAATCTATAATTGACTTTATTAACTATTTTTAATCGAGATTAGAAAAAAATAGTAATGAGCTCAGTGCTGAAGTAGGCTTCATATTATAGTAGTGTGGCAGTAATTGTCCCAGGTATGAGTATGGCTATTACACTTACCCAGAAGTTGACTTTTTGGCCTTATTTCTCATAATAACTATAAAAAATACTATGTGCAGTTGAAGAAAACTTGGTTTCTACACAGCAGAAAAGGATTTTGTGACTTTTGTAATGAGAACAGTAGGGTATCAGGGCTGTTTCTACTGTCTCAATGTGAAATCTGTGCTAACGTGGCAAAGAAAGTAAACTTCTTGTTGTATTTGTTTTCCAGATCAATGTCCGTGTGACCACCATGGATGCAGAGTTGGAGTTTGCCATCCAACCTAATACGACAGGAAAACAGCTCTTCGACCAGGTGAGCACGAGTGACATAACCACAAATTACGACTGGTTACTTCTTTTCAAAAGGCTCTTTCTGCTTAATCAGCCTTTTGGTATTAGAAGTTTGTTTTGGGTATCTGCTGAATTTGCCTTAGTTGCATGCACACACGGTTTTTTATATTCAGTAATGGATTCTGACAGACATTTTCAGTGTGCTCGCTCTTGTGTCACCTTGTTGTTTGCTGTCTAAAAGAGAGGCAGGAAGCAGAGATTTAGCTTTTTTTCCTCTTTTTTTTTTTAGGTATTTCACTGTAGGGCAGAGGATATGTTTACCTACCTGAAAACAATGGTGTTGAAACACATCATTTTTACACACAAAGCATTTTCAAATTTAGCTGGCTCAGTGATGATGTAGTCTGAATCTTGATTTCCTCTTAATTTATTCATCAGAAGCACACATCTTGTCCTTATCCTACATCCATTAACTGATATTATGTTGTGAATCAGAGGATTTTCAAAGACAAGTTACGCTCACACTATTTACCTGATCTATCAATGGGCATTTATTTATCAGCCAGTTTAAGAAACTTTTACAACAGTAACTTAATCAACATGTTAAAATTTAATAGCACATCTAAGAATGATTATATTAGTACCACAAAGAGAATTTTTGGAGACTATGTTCCAGTCAGCCATAATGCAAGTCATGTGCTCCCTTGTACTCCAAACAAGTAGAATCCCTGTTTGCGTTACCCATCTGGAACATCTGCACAAATTAGTTGAAACCACAGATTTGCATAGTCTAATGTGAAAGACTGCTGTACTACATGGCTTGGAGGACCTGTGATACCAAATGTTACATGCACAACCAGAAAGTTGTAAAGGTGCAGTTACAAGATTTTGTTCTGCTCTGATAATATCTAGTAACCAAAAATAACGTGTTTTGGGTTGTAAAGTAATCAGCTGGGTGTCTTGTGAAATCCTAGAGGCACATTTTAAAACTAATCCAAAAATTGGTGGAGGCTGCCAGTGTTGCTGGTTCTCATTTCATTTATTGTGATGATCATCCACTAAAATTATGGATGTAGGTGTCCTGGTGGTCGAGTGGTTTGAGACGCCCTCTGCATAACCATGATGTTCTATGATGATTCAGGCCAGGTGAATTTTGGTGACATGTCACCACCCTCCTTTTTAAAATGATGCAGGTAGAAGCTGTATGGATTCGAATTTCATTTTGTTTCTTTCTCAGGTGGTGAAGACAGTGGGTCTGCGGGAGGTCTGGTTCTTTGGCCTACAGTACGTGGACAGTAAAGGATATATCACCTGGCTCAAACTCAATAAGAAGGTGAGTCTCACTTTACTCTAGTCTTCTCCTTTTGTCATAACCATCAAAACACACGTAACTGTTCTTTAAACACTTGCACTTTTACTGTCTTCTTCCTTTTTTCTCCATCTCTCTGCCTTCTTCTCTTTTTAATTCTTTGTCAGAATCTTTCTATTTTGCTTTCGTTAACACTTGATCTGCTTGTTTTTCATCCAGTATCAGTGTCTGTTGTTTGTCTGGGCTTTGTCTTGAAGCTCTGCTGTGGTTTGGTGCCTCAGATATGCTCTATTAACAGGCTTCCTCTCTCCCAGGCTAACAAACCCTCCAACCTTAACCCCCACTATTACAGTGTGTCTGTGTGTTTCCAAGTATGTGTGAGTGTGTGTGTGTGTGTGTGTGTGTGTGTGTGAGTGTGTGTGTGTGTGTGTGTGTGTGGAAAAAGACTGTAGAAAAATGTGACTGAAAAATTCCCATTACAGTGAAGTGTTGTGAGATCACTGTGTGTTTATGGACACAGGTGTGTATGTGTCTGAGAGAGAGAGAAAGGTGCCAACTGTGCACATATGTAGAAACCAGCCCACTAACATATGTCCCCAGTTGTCAAAAGATCTGTTCTGTCTGAAAATGACCACATTACAGAAGTGTTATGTGATGAATATGCGTGTTTATTACAGTCCCTTAATGTGCTTTTGTAATGGATGCCTGACCAAAACTGGATATTTGAAGCAGATACATATAATGGTATTTTATGCCATTTTTTTTAACATAAAAATATTATGAGCAACCCCCTTAAATGTGGTTATTAAACAATTGTGACGAAGAAAATACAATTGAGAAATTTACCATTGAGAAATAAAATTGTCCTTGCTTTGTTGTGGACTACTATGTAATGATGACTGTTTCTAAAGTACCCCAAACATATTTCTGTACTGCAATTTCCTGTCACTAATCTGACATGAATGCAGACATTGAAAAATCTGCAGTGAGCTCATATCTGCTGATCCATTGAACTGGCTAAATTATTAATCTATTTTATTTTGGATTAAAAGAAATATGAAAATTATGATTTACAAGCTGACATGTTCCTCTTACCTGACCACTCAATGAGATGTAGCTGTGACAAAAAGTTTATGATCTGCTGCTTAATAGATAGATGAATGATCATACTATTGTTTTTATTTTTCAGGTGACCCAGCAGGATGTGAAGAAAGAGAACCCTCTGCAGTTTAAGTTCAGAGCCAAATTCTTCCCAGAGGATGTCTCAGAGGAGCTAATCCAGGAGATCACACAGAGACTCTTCTTCCTCCAGGTAACAAACCACTCACTAATCAAGTTTTCATCAGAATGTAATGTTATTTGTAACAGAATTTCCAGAAAATCTGAAGATGTGCCAGTTATTTTGCAATATTTCAGCTTTACTTACAACTGTACTTGCCCACATTGACATCATCATACTTTTAACAGGATAATTTGTCAGGTTTAAACTTTTCTTGTTTTGTTGACAGCTGGACAGCAAATGAGAGTAAGAATCAAATAGTAAATATAACTTTTGAAGAAATAAAGTAAATTCTTAGTCATTTCAAAAATATTTTGTACTTCATTATGTTGATTTAGTTCTCACTGCGGGCTTGACAAAAGTTGGCCACACCTTGTAAACTCTTAACTGAACTGATAATTTTTTTAAAGTAAGCACAGTGTTGAATAAATTGAATAAGGGCTTTACACCCTCCCATTCTACCAGGTGAAGGAGGCCATCCTGAATGATGAGAACTACTGTCCCCCAGAGACAGCTGTGTTACTGGCGTCCTACGCTGTCCAGGCCAAGTATGGAGACTACACCAAAGATGTCCACAAGCCTGGCTACCTCACGCATGACAGACTGCTTCCTCAGAGGTACAAACACAAAATATGTCACAACCTGCAGTGTATGGCTCTCTTGTGAGGCACATTGACCAAACTGCTACCTACTGTGGGAGGTGTTGCCTCACGTTTCACAGGCCGGATCTCTCAAAACCTGGAACGTGTCTTGTTCCCCGTTGGAATGTTCTATGATTTCCTCCAGAGGAAACAATTCTGTGCGGATCGACATTCCTTCAGGTGAAAGTCATTTCATTGTGTGTGTGTATGTGTGTTTGTGTGCAGAGTCCTGGAGCAACACAAGCTGACCAAGGAGCAATGGGAGGACAGAATACAGACTTGGCACGAAGAACACAGAGGAATGCTCAGGTGTGTGTCAAACTTTCCTTATCACATTCTCCACTTGAAACCTCTTGAGAGAGAGACAGAGATGTTTCGTCTGTGAGTGTTCATGTTTTGGACTTGTTATGTCATGTTGGGACGTGGAAGTATGTCATTGCCTGATGAAGTTACTTTCTGTAGACGGCTGAACAGTCCCAAAGTTTCCTGGGTTGATCTGAGATTGTTGACCTACCTAAATTTGGAATGTGTAATTTGATTGTATGATACTGTAGCCATTTGTTTGATCAGAATTAACAGACTAATTTCTCTTTTACAGATATGGTAATGTTTCTAAAAAATATGTGTAATATAAAATCTTACAACTCCTCCTGCATTTCCTCCCCTTTAGAGAGGACTCGATGATGGAGTATCTTAAAATTGCCCAGGACTTAGAGATGTATGGCGTCAACTACTTTGAGATCAAAAATAAGAAGGGCACACAGCTGTGGCTGGGTGTGGATGCCCTAGGCCTCAACATCTATGAACATGAAGACAAGTAAGGCTCACACAAGAACAGATTTGTTTGGTTTATTTACAAAATAAGTGATGTATCATTCTGGAGAAAAACAATTTTATAATCCCATAAAATGTTGCATTGTTAGCCTGACAGAGAATATTGTTTGCAGTTAAAATCTTTATTTTATATATATGTGTATGTGTATATATTTGTGTGTGTGTGTGTGTGTGTGTGTGTGTGTGTGTAGATAGATAGATAGATAGATAGAGATATCTATATATCTGTATCTATATCTCCTTGCAAGGGGCTCGGAGCTGTGGTAATCAGCAGCAGTCTGGAGGACTGTAGTAGTTGGAGGCTCATGATAGAGCATGTCACAATCAGAGCCGCTGGTAGATGTGTGTCAACGCATGTTGTCATAACTATGTGTGTTACACCTGCTGTTATACAAGGTCAAAACCAAAGCCTTGTGTGTTGAGAATTTCCATATAACATGAAAAAAGACTTCCGGATTTTGTAGAAGCTTGTAATTACTATGATGAAAAGGGACAACTTTTACATGGTTTTGGGTGTATTGCTTTAATTTCAGCATAAAATGAATTGAAGATCATGAGAAACGGACAATGCTATGCTTCTATCTGCTTGTATCTTTCTGGCACAGGATCTGTTTAGACCATTGTAGGAGAGTCTTTCCTGGTCACAGATTTTTTTTTTTTCCTTTGTGGAAGAAAGGATAGATCTAATCACAACTCCTGTAGCGTTTCCTCTAACTGTCTCTCTGCTTTGCCCTTCCTGTCTGTTATCTTAGGTCATCACAACTGCCATCCTTTTTGCCTTGTCCAGGTGACAAGGGAGAGACAGGGAGTAGTTTTTTGTCTCTCTGTAGGCAGCAACTTTTTCATTATTACTTTATCCCCTTTCTCCTTTCTTTTTCTTTGTTCCTTTTTGATCAGAGAATACAAACTGTCGTGTGAAATCTTGACAGGAGTTTATATTTTGAGTTGCATTCTCCTTTTGTTTCCTGCCATTATTCTTACGCACTTCACTTAAGATGTAAAATTGAAAAAGTAAACTGAAAAATTCAGTCTCATCATTTTGTGCAAGGTAGTCTATGCTAGGCACCATCTGCTGGCATGAATTTTATAAAACATGCTACAACTAACTGTGTAACATCATTTACTGTATATCCTCTTGTGAATGGGATGCAAGTCCAAATGTTAAGTGCACACCATTAGCCACAATTTGATTTTTTTTTTTTTTTTTCCCAGGTTGACACCAAAGATTGGCTTCCCCTGGAGTGAGATCCGCAACATCTCTTTCAATGACAAGAAGTTTGTCATCAAACCTATTGACAAGAAAGCACCTGTGAGTGTCAAATTAATCAAAACTACAGACTTTCTGCTTTATTTATAGAGAGAATATGTCCTGCATCACATTAAAGGATTTATATTCTGCCTCTTCTTCTTTTCTTTTCACACTTGTAGGACTTTGTGTTTTATGCCCCGCGACTGCGCATCAACAAGCGTATCTTGGCATTGTGTATGGGTAACCATGAACTGTACATGAGGAGGAGAAAGCCCGACACAATTGAGGTGCAGCAGATGAAGGCTCAGGCCCGGGAGGAGAAGCACCACAAACAGATGGAGAGGTACCACAGAAGAATGCTCACAACAACATACACATTTTAAATATATATAATTAAAAGCCCTTTGAAAAAGAAATTGTTTGTGTTAAACTTAATTGTTTAAAGAAATATATTTCCTGTTCAGGATGTTTGAACCAGAAAGTGTGTCCCATCACTTACTTTTGGAAATACATAAATGTATGCCAAAAAATTTGTACTTGACTATTATAAATTAAAAGGATATCGAAGCTGATCAGACCAAGGTTGAAGTTGATGTATTTGTTCACTGTAAGTAGCTGCTTGTAAAGAGAAGTAGATGGTAGAGCTTCTACACTGGAGGGCAGTGTTCCATCTTTTTACACACCTGGTCTGAGGCAGGGGTGCAGGGTTATTTTACCTTGTTAAGGGTGCTCTGGCTTCAGCTCAGCTTTATTCAGGTCAGGATAAGAGTGCTGGTTTTCTGCGTTTCTGTGTACTACGTTTTACTATCATACAGTAAATCGTATGTTTCTCACTCAAAAATGCTCAATTAATCTGGAACATTTATTGCAAAACTTTTCAGGGCCCAGCTGGAGAATGAGAAAAAGAAGCGAGAGCATGCAGAGAAAGAGAAGGAAAGGATAGAGCGTGAGAAAGATGAGCTCATGGAGAGGCTAAGACAGATCGAAGAGCAGACGATGAGAGCCCAGAAAGGTACCCATTTTTCTTGTCAACCATCCATCTGTTCACTTATCTCCACTGTCTCCCTCTTCCCTCCTCCTGTCAAATTAGAGTTTCTCTCTTGGGCTGTAAGTCAAGGCCAGTTATGTCTATTCAACATGCTTGTATAACCAGAATGATCTGAAAAGTTGATTAAAGATATAAGATATTAAAGATATTACTATTTCATTCCTCTGGTTGTTTTTACTTTGTACCATGTCCAATTGTGTTTTGGGATAATTGTACATCGGTACTTGTACAACAGATCAAACACAATTAACAAATCATACTTTTTGTATTGCACCCTCAGTTCGGATTTATGTTCCCGAAACAGTATCTGACTTGACCAGTCAGTAACAGCATATATCATAGGCTTGAATTTGAAATGTGTAGAAAATATTTCAATTGAAAATATCATAGAAATTATGTGTAATGTGTTTGTGCCTCTGCCTCTCAACAGAGCTCGAGGAACAGACTCGCCTGGCAATGGAGCTGGAGCAGGAGAGAAAGAGAGCAAGGGAGGAGGCCGAGAGGCTGGAGAGAGAGAGGCAAATGGCTGAGGAGGCCAAGGCAGAGCTGGCCAAACAGGCTGAGGACCAGCAAAAGAACCAGGAGCAACTGGTGTGTGTGCTTGTTTGACTGATGGTGTCAGCAATTCCAGGCTGTATATATTAAAATATTTAAGTTTTTGTGCACAAAAGCCTCTTTACACTGCATGATTATTTGAGGGCCTTGTGTAAAGTTATATAAAGTACATTCCATTTCTTCTGTAAGGTCTTTGAGTATTTGAATGTATGCATAACAGTAGGATCTCTGTTTAATCCCAGGCTGCTGAACTGGCAGAATTCACAGCCAAGATCGCTCTTCTGGAGGACGCCAAGAGGAAGAAAGAAGATGAGGCCACAGAATGGCAGCACAAGGTACAACACTCCTCTCCCCCGATTCCAAATAGGCAAACATTAGCTTTATTGTGCAATCTTAGATCAAAAATAAGATTAAAATGCAAACACTGGGAAATCTTCCTAACCCAAAGCTTAAAACTTACATATATTTGTCATCCCTGTCAATATATTTTAAATCACAACAAATAGTTTTTTAAGAACAAATAGTCACTTGGAAGCAATGGAATTTATAGCAATTTTTTAATCATGACATTTTCAAATGTTTGTAACATAAACTGCATGGATGCCTTCATCCACTGCAATGGGGACTTAAAGCTATTCAGACGATCTGCACTGCCCTTGGTCTAAAAATCCTGCAGAGATACTATTTATGACACTATATAGTCTGAATTAAACTTAAAAAGGATTTATGTTGAGTTTGTTCAAAGTGGAAACATGTAAATTATAGTGATAGCACAACAGCTGACATTTTCTCCTAAAAATTAAACCTTCCCCAGATCTCTCCATTTTAATGGAAATCTTTTCTAATTTAACATTCTGTTTTGCATAGATAAGCCACTTCATAACGGATACAGAAAAAAGTGCCTCTGATCATGGCTCATTTCCTCAGTGTGATTGTTGGTAGATGTGGGGCCTTATTTATAAAACAATGCAAAGGATCCATAGTGAAAGTGTACTATCGCACAAAATACGAAAATTGCTTGCACCAAAAAATATTCAGATTTTATAAAACCGTGAGTACACACCTGCCTGCAGGCAGGCAGGGTTATTTTACCTTGTTAAGGGTGCTCTGGCTTCAGCTCAGCTTTATTCAGGTCAGGATAAGAGTGCTGGTTTTCTGCGTTTCTATGTACTACGTTTTACTATCATACAGTAAATCGTATGTTTCTCACTCAAAAATGCTCAATTAATCTGGAACATTTATTGCAAAACTTTTCAGGGCCCAGCTGGAGAATGAGAAAAGAAGCGAGAGCATGCAGAGAAAGAGAAGGAAAGGATAGAGCGTGAGAAAGATGAGCTCATGGAGAGGCTAAGACAGATCGAAGAGCAGACGATGAGAGGACCAGCAAAAGAACCAAGAGCAACTGGTGTGTGTGCTTGTTTGACTGATGGTGTCAGCAATTCCAGGCTGTATATATTAAAATATTTAAGTTTTTGTGCACAAAAGCCTCTTTACACTGCATGATTATTTGAGGGCCTTGTGTAAAGTAATATAAAGTACATTCCATTTCTTCTGTAAGGTCTTTGAGTATTTGAATGTATGCATAACAGTAGGATCTCTGTTTAATCCCAGGCTGCTGAACTGGCAGAATTCACAGCCAAGATCGCTCTTCTGGAGGACGCCAAGAGGAAGAAAGAAGATGAGGCCACAGAATGGCAGCACAAGGTACAACACTCCTCTCCCCCGATTCCAAATAGGCAAACATTAGCTTTATTGTGCAATCTTAGATCAAAAATAAGATTAAAATGCAAACACTGGGAAATCTTCCTAACCCAAAGCTTAAAACTTACATATATTTGTCATCCCTGTCAATATATTTTAAATCACAACAAATAGTTTTTTAAGAACAAATAGTCACTTGGAAGCAATGGAATTTATAGCAATTTTTTAATCATGACATTTTCAAATGTTTGTAACATAAACTGCATGGATGCCTTCATCCACTGCAATGGGGACTTAAAGCTATTCAGACGATCTGCACTGCCCTTGGTCTAAAAATCCTGCAGAGATACTATTTATGACACTATATAGTCTGAATTAAACTTAAAAAGGATTTATTTTGAGTTTGTTCAAAGTGGAAACATGTAAATTATAGTGATAGCACAACAGCTGACATTTTCTCCTAAAAATTAAACCTTCCCCAGATCTCTCCATTTTAATGGAAATCTTTTCTAATTTAACATTCTGTTTTGCATAGATAAGCCACTTCATAACGGATACAGAAAAAAGTGCCTCTGATCATGGCTCATTTCCTCAGTGTGATTGTTGGTAGATGTGGGGCCTTATTTATAAAACAATGCAAAGGATCCATAGTGAAAGTGTACTATCGCACAAAATACGAAAATTGCGTGCACCAAAAAATATTCAGATTTTATAAAACCGTGAGTACACACACCTGCAGGCAATGTTCCCTTTATAAATCTCGATCCAACTGCAAGTGTGCGCACAAGGATCACCCTCATATCCCATCCTCTGCACACCCACATTCAACTATAAATGATCAATGCAAAGCACCTCATGAGTGTTGATGCATAGAAATTAGCCTGCTGATCAATGGTTCTTTATGGTGAATCATGGCATTAAATGGGACAGTACATGAAATTAAAAAAGTGGTCAGATCTAAACGTGGTGGAAAAAAGAATTTTATCCGACCGCCAGAGTGTCTCTGCTACTGGTGGGAGCCAGGGCACACCCGAGCAACCACCGCAGTGTCTCCAGTAAACTCTGTGCACCTGACCGCACAATTTTGTTCCCTGCAGTGATTTTACACACACAAACTATGAAAACTAAAATTGTGTTTGGTGAAGATATTATTAAAAACTATTGATGCTTGTTTCTGCAATTCTTTAATACTAGCTGATGTTATCTTGGATTTTCTACAACCAATGATAATTTAATCAGCCTAGTTAACATGGTTGAGGTGAAAAGGACTCAGTATATTCACACTTAATATCATGAAAAGGCAAGCCAGACTTTGCTGAATCCTGCCACCTGCCACATCCTGGTATCATCTTAGCATTTCAACATTCTCGTGCTCCATAACTGCCCACGAGTGTCAGTAGAATACAGTCTGGGCCTCTCCTCTGGGCTCTGGGGATGGGGAATGTGATGATGAGACAGTGTTGATGATATATTGAGTGGAATTTGATTTGACATTTGAGTTGGCTTATATATTTTACCATTGAAAGGTGATTATGGAACAGTTATGGCTCACTAGTACAAATAACACTGCTGTTTGAATCTTTATGATTAAGTGGATCCATAAATTACGTGTGATATGAAGTGAAATTAAATGTGTGAGACGCAGCATTATACGTATAATGATTCCTCTCACATTTAATTTGTTCAACCTGGCTTCAGTTCATCTTTTCACCATCTGCATCACCAATTTTCTCTCTCTCCAAAATGTCATACGCATGGGTCAGGTTTTCCGTACAGGTGTGAACATTCTCCTGTCAAGTTTGTTTTTATAGATCCCAATTTTTGTGTGGAAAGTGGTGTGTGCCTCTTTAAGACCCTGTTATGTGTGTACAAGAACAGTTATAAACGAGGCCCCTGGTCTGTATGATTATACTTCAGTCCAAGGAATACCCTGTGGGCAGTCACTGTGAAATCAACAGCAGATTTGTTAACATTCAGTGAATAACAAGGCAGATATCACAATGCCCCTGAAATTCATCAGTGTATATTAACACTGATGGTCTACCAGTGTATTTTGGTCTCACCTGTCTGGTGGGGGATCTGTTACGTGTTACTGTCTTACACTCTCCTTCTCTCCTTCCCCACCTGCAGGCTCTGTCAGCCCAGGAGGACTTGGAGAAGACCAAAGAGGAGCTGAAGACTGCAATGACAGTGGTGCCAGCACCTCCTGGTGGCCATGCTGAGAGTGAGCATGATGAGCAGGATGAGAACCACGCAGAAGCCAGCGCTGAGCTTTCCAACGAGGGCGTAAGCCAGCTAGACCTCCGCAGCGAAGAGGCGCGCATCACTGAAGCCCAGAAGAACGAGAGGGTTAAGCAACAGTTGCAGGTGAGAACAAGGGAGGGAATCCCTGTAGGACAGGGTTGGAAACTGGTGGCCTGCGGCCAAATTAGCCTCCCAGTGATGTCTGAAATTTTCAGTTGAAGGGCTACATCAAAACTTTTGACATATAAAGTAAAAAGTTCTTTGACAAAATAGTAATGACCTTTCCCAAGGTCAAATGCACTATCACACTCAATATAAAGGTCCAGAAAATGACAGGAATATACCATCAAATAACTGATATCTCCTTGTGGAGAGCGACCTGCCGTTGAAATCGGGTCTAAAACCCAGATGAATACAAACTTTAAAATAAAGCCACTTCTTTTTAATTAAAAAAATATCTTTATCTCTTTTAATCTAAACAAAAATTCAGTTCAGTAGTTTTAACCAAAAGAGATTATCGTCTCACAAACACAAATAACAATGAGATTATATTATTTTCTAACAGCAGTTTTGTTGCAAAGAAGAAAGACCGGCCAGGCAATGGCATATAAGGGTAAGATAAGGCATACTTCTCCGTCCATTCTTCTCTCCTGCTTTTAACAGGAGTAGATGTGCTGGCTTAGACTGTAGCCTGGCTTTAAAGCAGACCTACTGGTAATTAACTGATCAAACCGATGATATCAAACACATCATATCTTTCATAACTTAAATATGTGACAAAGGCTGTAGAGCTAAGCTGGGCTGCTGTATAGGCCAGGACTTGTACTGAAGCTATGGCAAGAAGAATTCAAACATGAACAAAGCAGTTTTAAAAATAATGAATTTACCAACAAAAAAAAATCAAACACAGAATTCACGTGCTGGCCCGTGTCTCCGTTGCACCTGTAGGCCAGTGCTGACAAATAGTGCTGACAGGGTTTAAATAAGTTAAACTGTTGCACCTCATTGGAAGGATTTATTTGTACAGTGATATTTGAAGATGTTTTGACACACAGATAGCCAGAGGCTGTAGATAAGTGGCTTTGCGTCAATCAGATGTTTACATTTAAAGTGATTGAGGCGTATTTTCCCCGTTTTTCTCTTCCGTGCGTGTGTTCTGTTTCTGGTTTTCAATCTTCTCGTCTGCAACTTGTGTGCCCCTTCATCCCACTATTGTTTTTCCTTTCTTTATTCATTCATTTCTTTGCTTCTTCTCTCCATCTTTCCTTTGTCCTCATCAACTTCTTACTCTTTCTTCTCTTTGATCACTCAGACATTAAGTTCAGAGTTGGCCCATGCCAGAGATGAAACCAAGAAGACACAGAACGATGTGCTACACGCTGAGAATGTGAAAGCAGGCCGAGACAAATACAAAACGCTGCGCCAGATCCGACAGGGAAACACGAAGCAACGCATCGATGAATTTGAGTCCATGTGAGAACAGCACCTCTCTCCCCTCGACCCGCTTTCCCTCAGGGGTACCTGTTCCCGAACTTTCCCCTCAGCGGCTGCTCAATTTTCATGGACAACAGATGCTGCCGTCCTTGTTATCCCAGTGAGTCCCTCTCAACACACCGAAGCAATCTTGAGAAATTATCTTGTCAAACTTTGCCAAAGTCCTGTCCCACATCTCCACTCAAAAAGTTTGAAAATCTCCGATATGGAGCTGCTTACCTGCCACTTTGAACAAGCAAATATCGTCGAACTGCAGAGGTCATCTGTAATCGTTAAGCACAGGGGAAAAGAAAAACTGTAAAACCAAAATGGAAGTAATTGGATTTTTTTTTTTATTTTTGAGCAAAATGGCCATAGAAAGCTACTTTTGTTGTTTTTGTTTTGCTTAATGACTTGTATGCAAAGCTTTAGTATGATTCCAATGTCTTCAGTTAAAGATTACCTGTCCTCTCCTTGTTTTTAAGTTCTTTTCCTCTCCTTTTGTTTGACTCGTTTTATCGATGATACCCTTCTTTTTAGTTGTCTGTTGAACAAAATTAGGAGTTTGGGAATAAATTAGGTCACTATTTTCATTCATTGTCAAAGCGCTGCTATGTTACATCATATCACATTTCACATGCTAAATATGCTAATTCGCCTGGCATCTGTAAGTCATTTCACTCTACTCAGTCGTTCAAACTATTACCTACACATTAATAGGTTTATATAAAATGAAACTGCAGTATTTTAATAGTTTTATTTGAGGCTGAATATCAAGAATAGCAATATTTTCCAATTTTGATTTAAAAAATCCTTTTTGCGAATGAAATTGAAGTCAATTGACGGTCGTAGGGAAAAGAGTGACCCAACTTGTCGCATGGCAGGTTTTGATGAACGAATGTAGCAAAGGTAACAAAGGGAAAGTGTTTTTTACATGCAGAGGTAATAGGACAGCATGTAATGAGCTTGTGCCACTGAGCTATCGCCCTCAAGCTTAAAAGTGTTATGAAGATAAGCTAATTGGTTGTAGTGTAGCCGTGTGTTTCTGTGTGTGTGTGTATTTTCCAGTTGCATCCCAGTGTTTCATTCCCAGTCACCATAGATGGTTTTCTCTGCCTACCAGCTCACAAAGGAACCCAGGGTATTAAATGGAAAGACAGAAGAACAGACAGATGAGTAATGTGTTCAGGCTGTTTGTCTGTCTGTCCAACTGTGTGAGTGTTAGTCTGTTTGTGTGTGTGTGTGAGAGAGAGTATATATGGATATGTACAGGTATGGCTGTTGACGCCTGGCACCTCTCTGGCTGGGGAGCTTATGAAAACATCAGTCCTCAACCCGGGACAAATCTCTACCTCAGTAATGTTAGCAGTGGTGACTGACAGTCAAACACTCAGGGTGTCATCCCCCCGTCCCTTTTCAAAAGAACAAAACAAAAAATAAAGTCATGATTTTACTCGGTTGCTGTTACATCCTTGGGCGGTGCTCCTGGGCAGGCTACGTTTTGTCTGTACGTTGGTAAAGTGAGATCCAGTTTGAAAAGTGTTATTTCTTTCATATGAAACTAGTTTTACTAAATGGTCTCTCCGTGCTCCTGGCCTTGCTCAGATGTTTTTGTTCATTTCTCATTTTGTCCGAAAAACAATGAGGAAGGTGAAATAAATAATGTTATAAATATCAGAATGGAGATGTACTAAATACAGGGCATTTTCAGAAGAAGCCAGGTCTATTTGTCGTTCCCTGACTGAGTCCTGCGATGTGTTTGGGTTCTTTGGAGTCTATAGAGCCAGTTGGACACGAGAACTCTTAAAGAAGGTTCTTCTGTAAATTGATTAAAAGGGCCTTCAGTGTGCTCAGAACTTTTCTCTCCTCTTTGAGAATTTAACTTTAAGGAGACAGTTTGCAGACCTGCAGTGAATTCTTGGCACTGAGAGACATGTATTCATAAAGAGATGAGTTATTGTTCTTAATGTGAAGGGACCTCATTATTGTGATTTGTGCAAATCTCTCTCCAGAATATAATGGAGCATAGGCCAATTTCTTCCCCTAAAATTGTATTATAAATTCTCATCTAACAACATTGTTTGTGCTCAGACAACAAATTGATTCTATATTTTGTGGGGTGGAAAGTATGTTCCAGGGTGCATTTTTGAAATGAGTGAACATTACGTTTTCCTTTTTTTTTTTTTTTTTTTTTTTTTTTAATTAACAATATGAAAAATGTTTATGGTATTATTTGTTACGCTATACTTGACAGCTGGTGTGGGTTGACATTTTTTTAATAGTTTGAGTTTTAAAGTAAAAGCACTTGTATGAAACAAGACACTGAAGCCTGCCTTTTGTGTTTAACTTCACAGTGTCCATTGTTAGTGTTGTGTTTGCCATAGCAGGTGAAAAAAAAAAAAAGATCCTGTGCTTCCAGCTCATATTTTTGTATTGTGTTCAAAGACCCTAAACCAGCAGCACGCATCGCTATACTGCACAGCTTCACTGGAGGGGAAAACTCCTGTTGACATGTGCACGCCCCCAGACCTTCCACAATCAAGCTGTAAGCTTCAGTTGGACTCTGTCTCTCTGTCCAACAGAATAATATTAGCCAGCCTGTCCCCTCCAATGAAGCCAGCGTCTATGATGATGACTGCTCTGGCACCAGCTGTCATGTTTTGCAGTTTGTTTGCTTTTTTTTCTCCTAATGTACATGTTACTATTCTTTAAGATAGAAGGCACAGATGGATTGCAGTCTATTTCATTGGTTCACAAATAAAAGTTTTAAATTTTGAGAATGTTTTTTGACCCATTTGTAATCTTTAATATCACCGATATAATGGCGTCGTGAAGTATTCAGGCTCCTCCTGAGATTTTGTTGTTTTACTGGCTTGAATAAATTGAATAGATAAAATGTATTTATTTTTTCTATTTATCCACAAACTGTAAAATACTCCCAAATCAAGCACAACAAATGTTTTAGAAATGTTTTCTAATATATACAAAAAACTTTATCTTACTATATACCTACTACTGTTCAAAACTTTGAAGTATCATAGGCAATAATTAAGTGAAGTCTTCTCGGTTTTGTCTCTACCAGATTTGCATCTTTTGTAAGTTATTTTCGTTATTGAATAACAGTCCAGTTACTTTTGCGATTTATTCATTTGGCCTCTTCAATGCCGAGTGAAAAATGTCCATCACAGTATCCCAAAGCCCAAGGTGACACCTTTTTAAATGTCTTGTTTTAATCCAACTCAACAGTCCAAACCTGAAAAATATTCAGTTTACTATAATAAAAGACTAAGTATAACAGAAAATATTCACATTTGAACCAGAGAATTTTGGCATTTTTTCTTCAAAAATTACTTAAAACCATGAATTGATTATTAAAATAGTTACCGATTAATTTTCTGTCAATCCACTAATCAGGTTACTCAATTTATGGACTAATTTTTGCAGGTTAAATTTTTAGTTTTGGCCAGTTCTTCCAACTCTTTTGAAAGTCCTTTCAACCCTGTCAGACTGGTTTAATGCCTCAGTGAACTCTGATCTGCTGATCTCTGGGTCTTCCTGCAGATTCAGTGGGGTTAAAGTCCAGGCTTCGACTTGTCAACAACTTGAAACTATTGTCTTGGCTGTGCGGTTCAGTTCACTGTCATATAAAAAGTGAATGTTACCCATGGTCTAAGGTCATGTGCCCTGTGGAGAAGGCTTTTTTTTGGTATTTATTCCCATTAATCACGATTTCAGAAGACAGAGTCTCTGTTGCTAAGAATCATCCTTCCACCATTTCCATGTTTCAACTAGGGTTGCAACTAACAATAATTTTCATTACTGATAAATCCGTTGCTTATATTCACGATTAACTTGTTTTGGGTTTATTTTTCAGGTGAAAATTTCCCATTATAATTCTCCAGGGCACAAGATGGCATCTTCAGATGCCTCTGTTCTTCTCGTCTTCGCACATTGGAGAAGCTGAAACTAGAGAATTTTGTTTGAAAGATTACCAAAAGGATTAATCCGTTATGAAAATAAACATAGCAACTATTTTTCAGCAGATGTAGCACTGCAAAACCCACCCCTGTAACAACTTCAAATACAAACCACATGTTTCCTCTACAAGCTTGATACCAAACAACCGGGGGTGGAAGAAGTACTCAATTTTTTTTTACTAACATATCAAAATGTAAAGATAATCAGTTTACAAGCAAATGTCCTGCAAATCAAAATCCTCCTTAAGTAAAAGAACTTATGTATTATCAGCAAAATGTACTTAAAAGTATCAAAAGTAAAAGTACTCAAAGTTATGATGGACAAATCTGTTCACTTTTTGGAATGTCTGTATAATTTAATTTTTTGGTGAAATATTGGACAATTTTACTTCCTTTGACATTGAAAAGTTATTTAAATGAAATGAAACATCTGAGAAACTTAAAGGGGGAATCAGTCCTGGCTGGAGCCGCTAACAACTCATAGACATCTGAATGTGAAAAGGGGCCCCAACTAGACACCGCTCTTTTGTTAAGGGGACATGAGACAAAAAGGTTCCGAACCACTGGTTTAACAATGCATTATATTTTGAAAGTTTGTCATATGCTTTTATGTAAAATCTTTATCTGAAAAGCAGTGGTCGAAAAAGTATTCAGATCCTTTAAGTAAAATTACTAATACAGCAATGTAAAAATAATCCATTACAAGTAAAAGTCCTGCATTAAAAAAATGCCACTTCATAAAAGCATTATGTAGTTAAAGCATTAAAGTAAAAGTACTGGTTTGATCCCCCTGACTGATATATTGTTATATATGACATTATTAGATGATCAATACTGAAGCATCAGTGTATAAGAAGCATGTTATTGTCGAAGCTGCTAGAGGTGGAGCTAGTTTGAACTACCTTATACACGGTTTTATATAAAGGGACACCAGATAGATCTGAGGGGCTGAGAGATGATTGATTGGAGAGGAGAGAAGAAAAAACAAAGCGCTGACAAAAAACATTTTTCTAGTTTTTTGACTTTCTCTCTAATCTTTAAATTTTGGGGAGATATTGGATCATTCGGACATATATTGAAATGAAACAATGTGAGAAGTTTAGAGGAAAAAAACACTTTCTGGTGGAGCTATTAACTCATGGGCATCTGATATTTGACTCCTGCCACATACTGCTTTTTGTAAGCGTCAGAAGCCAACAAGGTTGCAAACCACTGGTTTAATCTTCAGCAATGTGTTGTATTTTTAAAAGTTTTTTATATTATCCATTGTGTAAAATCTTGATATTAAAAGTAACTAGTGACTAAAGCCGTCAAATAAGTGTAGTGGAGTAGAAAGTAGAGTTTTTCCCCTCTGAAATGTGGAGTGGAAGTAGAAAGTAGCATAAAATGGAAATACTCCAGTAAAGTACAAGCACCTCAAAATTGTACTTAAGTACAGTACCTTAGTAAATGTATTTAGTTACTTTCCACCATTTGCAAACAACTGTTTAAGGTATAAATTTTCTATAATAAGGAAAGCATTATTACTACTTAAATAACAGTAATCGATTACTGTTACAGGAAAATAACAGTATAAATAGTGTAAAGTACAATGATTTATAATCATTTCAAATAATTTTTAATTGTAATACCTGTAAATAGTGTATACTAAAATTTAAAAGTACATCGATACCACATGTTTTAGAGCAGTACTCTCTTTAATGAACAATCACATGTACAGTTGAGAATGTTACAATAATCAGTTACACCGTTATTCTACTGGCAAAATGTAAATAAAATTTGAAGCAGAGGACTTTCATTGTACTTGAGTGTAGTGGCCTGTATAGCATTTTTATATCTACACAGAAGTCAATTTATCACTATCTATGGCCGAGCGCACTTTCAAAGCAAACAGTGTTGGAGAAAAGTGGGATGCATTCCTAAGCATGCTTCCTGATCCTTTGGAGTAAATGTCAAGCCTTACAGAAAACAAGATAGCATTCCCACTTGACTTAAATTGTATGTTAAAGAAAGTATTAATTTCTGTAAAGAACCTAACGGATATATTAAAAAAAAAACAAAAAACATTAACGAGCAGAAAAACAAGCCAGTTTTGTGTACAATTAAACCTAGAAGCATCTCAACAGCTAGCATCGTGTCACAGTAACGGCCAGACAAACGTCCAGGACAGAGACAAAGCTTTGTACACAAAGTAAACAAGGATACATGCAGAAACCAAAACAAATCAAAACATGCATAACAGTTAGCTGAACATAGTTCAGAGTATTGGATGTGTCATAAGCACAATGCCATGAAGAGGCATTACTTTGGGCCCACGCTCGGGTGCCACACTGACACACAGTGCCAGGAGGCCAGAGAGAAGGCGCTTCTTCAATACACACAAAGGTTCTCTCTTATCAACAGCACGTGTTATTGTACAGTTATTTATTATTTGTACAATGTGACACGTTGGACAGGAAAGAAACCAGTGGGCTAAATGTAGCTGGCTTGTGATGAACTGTGTGATGAGCTCACTGTGTAGACTTTTGATTCCTTGGCGGCCATTTTAACTTGGTTGACACTGTTGGTGGGCTCTACCTGGTCAAGTATAACTATGCCATTCCCTGCAGTTAACTCTTCAAAACCTGACAAACATTAATTATTGATTGAATTCTTGTAATTAGTTTTACTTAATCAGACTGATTAGAGTAAATTAACATTTTAATCTAGAAACATATCCAGGGCTAAAAACAGCAATCTAGCCATGGACAGGCTAATGCTGCATTCAAAACATTTAATGTCCTACTAATAGAAGGGCAATGTATGGCAGAATTTCCTTTTTGGTTTATACTGACACACACTAGGCTATAGTCAGGTGTGAATAATACAACGAAATGTTAGCATAAGTTTAGTAAGTGCTCTGGTAGCCACAGTAGTTTTGTTGTTTACATGTCATTCTTTCAGGCTACCACCATGTAATGCACTGTTGCCAAATAACCCCCCCCTAAAATATCAAATAGCAGGGTAGTTAGCTAAACTTGTGGTTCAGCATTTATTGTTGTTATTCAAGCTGTCTTTACTGACTGGATGATTTACGGTTCTATCTAAAGACCTCGGGCAAAATAAATAGCTTTATATGTTTGGAAAAATACTCCAGGTTGAGCTTCGGTAGAGTGTTACAGATATTCCAAAATGGCCGCCATGGGATACAGGACTGACCCAAATATAAAATTTAACCTATTACACATGGTTGGGGTCTGTCCACTCAATTTATGATTTGTAGAAATAATAGAATGGTTAATGATAATAACTAAATTCTCTATTACTTCAAGCATAAAGTTTAATGTTACTTATCCACTTCCTGACTTAATAAAGAGGCTAAAAGAAGCTTTAAAATGAACTGACCCCAACCTCAACCACAGTGAAAAAACAGATTAATTCACTTTCGTTCTCAAATGGACAGTTATGTCTGTCAACTAGTAAACCAAAACATTTCTCACATGTGATTTAATCGGAGCTCCTGTAGAAAATAAGCCAGCTTCAAACCCAAAAGCGCAGGTAAAGAAGTTGTGATACCTAAACATAGTAGGCAGACAACTCCTTTTGTTTCATAACATATTTGAAGTAATTGTCTCAAAGCTATTTCCACAAGATTAAAAGTTGGAACATCTGTTGTCAATGCACTTCATCATATAGCAATACATCAAGAGTGTTTGATAAATACGGATCAACAAGTCCATGTACTGTATATAACATCAGCGACTTAGTTAATGATACAATTTGTATCAAACAAGGTTTTTCTCTGTCTAGCATGGATTCAGCTGGGATCTGCTACCGACAACAGTTGACGCTGTCACCCGAAAGCACAGCAGGGGAATCTGTTAAATATATTTACAATACATACAAGTTTCGTTTACTGATGTCGAGATGTTCTTTGTCTGTAGCAGAAACCAGAGTTGACCCAAAATAAAGGGCCAGAGAGAGAGAGAGAGAGAGTTAGAGAAAGATAGAGAGAGAGATGTCCCTTACTAAAACTAAGGTACACACGACAGGGTCACCCATCTCTACAGCTACAACTCTAACCAAAATACTGACGTCATCTCAAATAAGACGACCATCTTTCAGACACCTATTTTTAACCAACAAGGGAAAAACCCCACACAACGGCCACACAACACACACACAGAGATTAATATAAGACACAGACCTTGGTCAAATAGTAGTTTCAAACAGTCATGTGATAATAGGAGTACCAGATAGGGATTTGCCGCCTATCAAATTAAGAAAATCACAGGAAATTTATCAGAAATTAAGTTTGAATACTTATCTGTGACTGACACTTCTTTATAGTTTGAAAGTAGAAAATCCCATCCATCTGGCGCTACACACATGCAAGAAAAAAGTATTTTCAAACACTGTTTGGCTCAGGTCTGAGGGTACAGTGTACAGTGCACATGATGTGTGTGCATATTCCCTAAAAATCAGAATCTGGTCTTAAAGGTGGAGGAAATGATTAAATAATTCTTCATATCAGTCACATCGGATGTATCTGAAACCAACTCTTTAGGTTATTATTGGGCTGTAAAATTTAAAGAAAAAAAAAAAAAGTAAAAAAAAAAAAGTGCCTTTACATTTTGATGCATAACATGTCCTGCATGTGAAAGACACAGAATAAACTACTAAATAAATTTAAAAAAAACAGAGAAGGGGTGTACAACAATCTCCTCAAGTCGCACTTTGTGTCAAAGCCACAGATTTTGACTCCCTCTCTCCACAGTTCTTAAAGTTGAGTTGATTTAGTTGCCGCTGCGCAGTGAATGGAGCTGAATTTGGATTATCGTCCACATTTTATATGCTTAAATTCTGAGTTGTCTCACTAATGTCATAAGAAAAGAAAATGCTCTCCTTGCAGACAATCCAAAAGCATTCCAGTATTCCACCATGCAAACGCAACATATTTTCAAGTGTCTTCTGATACTAACCATTTAGTTTGGGGTTTCCCATCTCTATACAGAATACTGAACTGCTATTGTTTCCTAATGGGAGATTACATTTTCCTTCATTCTTTAGTAGCCTGTTTGGGCCTTCTCTGCCAGGATGGCGGCTGCCAGCTGTTGGGGGTCTGTGATGTGGGGGCTCCTGGCCATCACCCGGCTCACCAGCTCTGGGGGAAAGATGTTACACAGGTTGACGTACACTTTCTCCCTTACGTCCCCATAGCGGCTGTGCGCAGGGGATTCCGAGTGCTGCGGCATGTAGGAGGGAGTGGCGTGAGAGGGCACCGACAGGTGAGCGCTGTGGGGTGGGTAAGGCGGGAGAGGGGCGCTGGACGGGTGAGGCGGGTGAGGAGAGTGGGCTGGAGGTGGTGGGTGGTTTAGGTAATGTGTCGGGGACGGGTGGAGAGCTGGGTAAGAGGAGTGATGCTGGGCGTAGCCATCCTGTGTCCAGGGAGGGGTGTGCCAGGATGACTGGCGTGTGTCGGGCAGACTCTGATAGGCAGACGGCTCATACCGGGACAGCGGCAATGGCGGCTGTCTGTAGTATGTGTCCCAGCTGGGCAAAGCTTTGGGTCGGTGGTGATGGTGGGATGTAGAGAGGTGTTCATACAGATGTGAGTCCGACACACTCTCCGCTCGTGTGGGGGCAAGGCAGCGTCCAAGAGGAGAGCCAGGGGGAAGAGGGTTAGTCTGGGGCAGAGAGTGGTAGTCGCCTGGGCAGCTGGAGCGTGCAGCCAGTGGCTGGTGCTGCAGATGAGGGGGTAAGGGGTAGAGAGGGCGCTTCGGGGGAGCCTCCGGTGGAGGCTGATCATGAGCACAGCTCTGCACGCGTGCCACACTCAGGTGGTAACCGTGAACGCCAGAATTAGACGTGTGGCTTTGTTGGATATTTGTGTAATCTGCAGGATGAAGGCCACAAAGTTCATGGTTTGATGCAGCATGATGGGGATACAGCCGGCTGTGGGGATTAGGGAAGTGGATGTTCTCTTCCAGGAGGGTGTCTGGGGGGCATCCAGGACAAGGCCTCTCACTGTACGAGTCACAGTTGCTACCACAACTCGCACTGCTTTCGCTGCCGCATTCGGAGCCTGCTGAGCCCATCGAGCCTAAACGCAGGTCTGTGTCATTGGGGAAGCGACAGTCCGGGCTCCGTCTGGAGGACAGGCTCAGGCCAGAGTAGGCACGCGTTACTGAGTAGTAGCTCAGGTCTGGGGACTCACAGTGAGGGTAAAGGTCATGGCCTGGGGTTGGTAAGTGACCGTGAGGAGTGGCTGCTCTGGACTGTTGGTCCTGGGGGAGGCTAAGGCCGGATGGAGGGCCTCCTGGGGCTGGGGACATGGTGATACTCCCACTGCAACTACTGCTGCTGCTAGAACTGCTACTGCCACTGTTACCACCACACAAACTGCTCTTCTGGCTTTCCACCCTCCCTTTAGCCAGAAGCTTCTCCTCGGCATCACTGTATGAGAGAGCTCGGATGCTGGGGTCTGACTGCCTTTTCGGGGCACCTTTTTTTGCCTCAATGCTGCCAGCTGGAACACTGTGGCTTTTCACCAGCCCAGTGTCTCCCTGGTTCTTTGTGGTGACACAGATCTTGGCACTGGCTCGCAGCTCATCGGCCACAGCACGCTGAGGCTGAGCACCTCTTTCTGGGTGGTAGTACTTACACTTGTGGCCGTAAGTGCACTTCTTTCCTGGAACAAAGAGCCAGAAGGTCTCGGTTTCATTACGTAATAAACATACAGAAGGGCCCAACAAACATTATGCAACAAAAGTCAATATGTGACCTGCACAATCACTCAAACATTATAAAGACACATGATCACCAATAAACACATACATAATGTTATGAGTACGATTCTAATTTCCGTTAAATCATGTCCTTGATCTTAAAAGGTAAAGGGAGACTTTTTAGATGCGCTATATTGTACATTCTGTAAGACATCACGTTAACTGAAAAATAAGATGCAATGTTAATTTGTATGTGTGCATATGCGCATTTAGTTGAATTTTGTGCCTATCTGTGTTCTCACCGTATGGGCAAGGCTGTTTCTTCTGCTCAGGCATGACAGGTCTTTTCCTCAGGAAGTTGTCTAAGCTGGGACCATGACGACCGAGAGGGTCATCTGGGGGCATGAATCTGAGAGACAGCAAGGAAGGATTACATAGAATAAGATTTTAAAGCATTACTAGATAAGGATAACGGTGTTCCTTTAGGTTGGCGCACATTGTTTAGGTTGTAGCTCTCATTTCTGGTAAACCGATCGGGGGAACTGGAAATTAATGTGCAATTCTCTATCTAAAGTGAAAAATGTATGTTGTTGTGGCATTTGTTAAACCAAATGTCCAGTCTTATAAAAGATCTTAGTCACAGATAACCTTTCATATATCATTCACAGTTGCTACTCTGAAAAAATTAAATTTTTTTTTTTTTTTTAAATCACAGTTGTCAGCGGGACAAAACCTGTCACTCACTAATCCGCCCTACTTACTTGTCATTGACAAAGGAATACATGAGCAGCCGCTCATCGATGAACTTCTTCCACTCAGGCTTCTCATTAGCCAGGTCTCGGTAGTTGTCATTGGAGACTATGATGCCGTCTGACTCATAAGCCAGCTTGACAATGAAGCGGTCGTCATAGCAGACCACACGCCGACCTTGGACACGCCGTGACGGAGTGAACACCAGGATCTTTTCCTTCTCTAGGCGACGCAAGATCTCCTGATCTGTGGAGGAGGGAGTTATGGTAAGGTTAGAATAATCTCAGAGCTGTGTTAACAGCATGCGTGTTTTGGGTCAAAACAACCTCTTGCACTGACCCGTGATAGGGGCATCAGGGCGGGACTGCTCTTTCCTCCATGCAGGCACAAACACCGTGATGTCATGATGGCCGCGCTCTAGGAACCAATCTACAGCCAGCTGGATGCCCTGGCACGAAAACACTTCCTTGTTGCCATGACTACAGGATATAGACACAAAGGCAGAAGGTAATAGCAAATGAATATTTTAGGTTTAGGTGGAGGTCTGCACAGCAACTTTAAACAATTAACACATATACTATGATGTAATGGTCTGCTGAATGGAATTAATAAGACATTTTACAGTGATTGACTTACACCCAGTTGTCAGTTTATTAGGAACACCTTTAATACAACAGTCCTGCAATAAATCCTACCTTCATGAAGGTCATAATATTCAGTTTTTGTTCAAACTGTATTAAAGAGGTGCGGATTCAACTGTGTGATCATTTTCGAGACTGTAGTCTGTAGTGCTGTTGAACTGCACTGAATTGTGTCGACAAGTGTTCCTATTATTTTGTCCAGCCCATTAAAATTAATGAGGGTAGGCTAAACAACAGGCACCAATTTGTTAAATGAAATACACTAAGACAGCTCCACAAACTGCAGCCTTCGAAACGATCATTAAGCTGACTCAACACCCCTCGAACACAGTTTCAACAAAAAAATTATAACCTTGATGAAGGGAGGATTTATTGTAGGACTGCATTAGTTTTAGCAAGGTGTACCTAATAAACTGACAACTGAGTGTACATGTCTTTATTATAACAGTACCCACAGACTGCTCACCTCATGGCTACATTACTTCCATCCACCACAATCGGCCGCAGGTTGTCCTGGTCACCCAGAGAGTCTGAAGGACAGGGCGAGTCCGACCTCACGCCATCCAGCAAATCAGAGCAACCACAAGACGAAGAGGAGGACGAAGAAGATGATGTAGAGGCTAATGATCCAGCCGGCTGCTCGCTGTCCGACTTAGTGCCCAGTTTGACCAGCTCTCCCAGTATGTCGTTGATGAGGGTGTCAGGGCCCAGCTTGGACAGCACCAGTCGCACCGTCTCCTCAGAGTAGCCCAGCTTCAGGGCAAACTCCAGCTTAGCCTGGTACTCCTTCCCACCAGCCTCAGATGCTGGCTCTGATTTGGAGGGATTGGCCACAGGCTCGAGTGGGTTTTTACACGGGGAGCTGGGTGGGGACTGGGCAGGAGTGTCATGTTCAAGCTCTGATAGGAGTTCAGATGGGGGCTCAGGAGGCCCCTCAGTGCCCAAGTCCACACACTGGGTCCGACAAAGAGGCTGGTGGGTGTTCTTACTGTGAGTTGACCCTCCCTCTCCTCCATCCGCGTCAGGGCCGGCAGTGAGGGTGGAGCCGGTAGACGGCGCCGGCTTGCACTCTGTGTCAGGTCCAGCATTTTCCTCCACCGTAGGCGGTGGAGGGGAATTGGCGGTGCTGCTGTTACCGGAGCTCTCCCCCTGCTCCTCCATAGCAGGGGGCCCGTCAGCACCGCCAGCCTGCCGGTCAGCCCCCGCTACGTGGAGATACTCCAAATCCAGCCCCAGGTCGAAGATGTGGCCTGCTCCTGCCTCCACATGGTCCTTCTGACCCATGGATCTGTCACAGACATCCAGCACACCGGGCTGACTGCTGCCCTCTCACAAAGCTCGACTCATTGGTGCCTAAAGGAGGAGACAGAAGGGAGGATGGAGCGAGTGAGTCCCCTCATAATGGGCTCTAAAACCAGTGTAGATCAGTGTGGGACAGGGGACAACAATACATTAAAGTAATACAGCAGAACATTTGAATTTTTGACACTTTCTTCTCTATTGATCAGCATTGGTTCTCAAATGCAAATCTGTTGTTCTATATAATGAGATGACACTATGATGACTAATATTTGGGTGAAAACAATATGTGGTCTTTTACAAAAGCAACCAGTCTACTGAAAAGCCAGAGAAAGAATTCGCAAAGTTAGAATTTGCATTCTGCTATTGTTACATGATCACTTAAAGTCAACACGGACTGTCATTTCAGGGTAATCTGACTTTTCCCTTTCATTTTCCTAGGAAAATTTTTTCCTAAGCCGTCCTAACACTCTAAGGCTCAGAGCTCTCTTGTTTACACTGGCTCTGACGGGCTGTCTCGGGCAGTTGGGGGCTTCACGGAGGCAGAGACTGGCTGACACAAAGAGCTGGTGGGGCCTCTCCCCCTAATTAATGGACTCCCGCATTTTTTTTGGTCTGGCCCCAGTGTGTTTTTATAGGACCACGCCACAGCACATTAATCTAAGGGGGAACACAGGGTGAACTGTTCCCAAAAAAAAAAAAAAAAAGACACCAAGCCGTTAGCGGTGGGGCAGACGGTCCCTTCCCCCTCACATTCTACCTGGTAATTAAGGTCCATATGCTTCTTCCCAACAGGGGTGCGGAGTCACTCATTAAAACAGTGAGAGGCTCTGAGGCTACAGACACAATCATCATATTTCATTCAGGCACTGAAGTTATGGGCCTGGTTTGGCTAATCTGATTGGTGTCAAAGGTTTAGCTGCCCACAAATTACAGGGGGCACTTCGGAAAGTTAATCTGAGATCATGAAACTGATATCTTAATCTCTAGAAACAAAATTGCAGGCCTGGTGTATCCTGACCGGACTGTATTTTGGTATACATGAAATTTAGAGCTTACAGATGTCATTGAACGTTTCAGTATCTACAGTATTTAAAAACTACCTCTAGCTATACAAGTTTATGTTTTATGTGCTGAAGTCCTTGTGTTTGTCGTCAAACACACAGGACTTTCCTGGCAATGGTTTAGCAAACTCTACAAATGTAAATCTGCAGTTAGACGTTGCCTGAAGCATTTAAAACCTGGTTGGACCGTAGCGTCTCCTAACCCAGAAAACAACTCAAACCCACGTTATCAGGACAAAACAGATGATGGAAGGGGAAGTGACTTAAAGCTGGCGGGTGGGTGGGAGGGGTGGGAGGGGTGGGGGGGTGGAGCAAGTGCGCATTTTATGAAAAAAGGGCTGCCTAGCAACATGGCCGAGCTACTGTTGCTAAGTTACAGCTGTTGAAAGCATTCTCCCTTCCAAATGCCAAGACAGAGGCTGCAGCGTTCAGCCGGCGACCCACCTTGCACAAACAGACGCAAACACACACATACACACACACACACACACACATTGCAAAAAAAGGTCTGGTGTGGGGGAGGGAGGGGCTTAAGTGTGCCTCACTGGCAACCCACCCTGCCACCCAAGACAACAATAGACCTGTGGGAGTGATTAGGACGGGGACCTTGGCATCAACCACAGTGGGCGTTGATGGTGCCCCTTGCACACATGAAAACACACACACACACACACATACACAACGTCTGCCTCCCAAAGTGACTCATACTGCTGTGGAGAGAGTGGGGCAATAGGGAACATCTCATGCGCATTCTGCTCTGTTGATGGGTCTGAACTGACACATCCAAACTACCTTTCCATTCAAGTTTCTGTCGGTCTCGACAACATCCGGTCTAAAGCACAAGCAGCACATCAGCATGGCATTACACCAAAGACTCTGGTCAAACAGAAGTAGATCTCTCATCACTCATCACTCACGTCCAACTACAATGAAAGTCTTCTGGCATCAAAGAAAGCTGTTCATGACATAAAAGTACAACAATACTGACGTTATTAAGTCAGACATTAAATGGGGTATTGGCCATGATGTGATTGATCCTTAATAAATACAGTTTCTTTGGCAATGTCATACAATTTCGTTACATTAGTTATATCAGGCTTGAAATAAGTTGGATCAGTGTATCCCCTAGTTTATCTAACTCACTACTACTTTTGGTACCAAATTGAAATTGGTATTGAAAACTGAAAGCATTCATCCAATGTCTGGTCAGATTGATAATCCTGTTTATTCTTCGATCAGATAGCTCCCGATTGAATTCAACATTTTGCCAACTCTAGACTATAATATTGAGGCAATGTTCTTATACAGCTACTTGTGTTTAGAGAACATTTGAGAAATTTCACTTCTTTGTTTTTATTTATTTATTTTACCAAAACATGTTAATATTCTTCAACGTATGGTAGGTATTGTTTTGGGGTATATTGAATACTCATATCATATTGGCACTAGTATCAAAAAGTACAAATGATACCAAGCCTGAATCAGTACCAGGCAACTAATCATCAGACTAAAAAAAAAAACAAACAGTACTACATATACAATGTTGAACCAAAGTACGATGGGATCGATCAAATAATAAAGTAAAGGATTCTTCAGGATTTCCCTGGTTTAGCCTTGGTGGTGAGACACACAGATCCTGTTGCATCTCATCTTGGGCTGCAGTTACCGGTTATTCTGCTTATTACTTTCTCAATTAGTTGTTTTGTCAGAGAAGCGTGGAAATATGCCCATTAACAGAGACAAAGATGGCATGTTGAAACGTCTTCTGTCTGACCAGACAGTCTAAAACCCAAAGATATTAACTGCTAAACTAACATAAAATTAGCAAATATTCACATACAACGTGAGGGGAATCACTGTCCTGTGAAACATACAGTAGATTATTATAAAGAGTAATTGTTGGATCTTTTCTCTTTTTTGAGGGTTCAGAATTTTAATTTCTTGGGGGGGAGGGGTAAATAAATAAATCTTCTAGTGTGGTCCCGGCTCCACAGAATGATGCATTCAGTGCATTATGGAAACCTCAAATCAGGCCTGGTCTTAACGGACCAACGGCAGAACGACCTCATCAGACCATCTCCAGACCTGCAGGCTGACGGAGTTGCATTTTTCAAACATCAGCCGACCAGCTCCCACACACAGCAGCACTGCTGGCTTTAATAAAGGCAGTAATGAATATGTAACGCAGTCCTTACAGCGCTTTGTATGTGGGAGCTTTGTGTAAGTGTGTGCAATGGTGGTGAGAGGGGGGGTAAAGGGTTTGGGGGTTTCTTTTTTTTGGGGGGGGGGGGGGGACCAGAGGGGGTTGTCTGGCGGTACATCACTGCATACTCGACACTGTGCAAAACTTATTGTAAAAAAGGGGTCAGAATAATCAGCCGGGGGATACTGCGTGTGTGTGTGTGTGTCTGTGTGTGTGTGTGCGTGTGTGTGTTGGTGCATCTAGATGGGGCACTAGGTTTTACCCGCCAGCAGCAGGGCAACAGATGTCTGCTGAGCGGTACTCTCAACTGGTGTCTCCCCTTCACACACAAACATAAACTAACGTGCGCGCGCACACACACACACACACACACACACACACACACACACACACACACACACACACACACACACACACAGCCCTGTCCCCACACAGTCAATAGAGCGACAAGAAAGAAGCAGCAGGACAGACAGGAACTGACACACACACACACACACACACACACTTTCCATGGCCAACATCTTAAGCCAAAGCACTTCTTGTTTCATCCAGCCTCATGTGACCCAGATAAAAAACAAGCTTGCTTTTTGATACCTCCCCCCAAATTCCCCACGACATGCCCCCCCTCCTCCTCCCCCCAAGCTTCATATCAGATCACACAGTTTGAAATTCAAACAACTGCTGTGCCAGTGTAACAGCTGCAGACTTAAACAAAGTTCAGGCAGGTGCAGTAAAGTCAGTACTATAAACTCTTGTGACTCAGGGCTGCACGCCACGCTTTTCATGTAACGTAGTGGTTAAACTGACAGTTTAAGTCTCTACTGGGCCCCGTGTTACTCAGCCAAACTCAGCCTGTGAGCTGCATCTCTTGTCTGCCATATGTCACATCCAAAACCGACAAGAGACAGAGAAGTGTACTGCATCTCTTCCTCTTTATCTTAAACTGACCAAGACCTCAGGCCTGTTTTAAATTCAAGGGAATCCAGTCATTTAGCTCAGGCAGTTTAAGGTGTACCAGTGACTTACGATGCTGCAGCCCTGCACAGGCCCAACCAGGCAGGTCGGGAAGCAGCAACCTGTCATGCAGGTAACACTGATGTAGCTCTTGTAGTTCTTTGCATCATCTCAGTGCTCCTAGTATCACTGATACAGGGAGATTCAAAATTAAAAAAGGTGCCACAAAAAGGGGAATGTTTCAATTTAAAAGCAAGGTAAAAAGTAAAATTTCAGTATAAATTTCAGGTTATAATCAGACAGAAGGGGACTTCATTACACTTACCAGGCCTTAAAAGATCAACAAAAAATGAAGACAGGGAAGTTCATTAGCTCATGTCCGCATATTTAAATCCTTGAAGACCAGACAAGAAACACTGTAGGTGAAACTGAGAAAAAACAAGTCCCAAAGTTCCCACAGCAGCTACATCCAATCCCAGTATTTGTCTTAGCTGCAGGTAAAGCACAGAGCATCCAACTCCAGCCAAACGCCTCTGTCCTCCGTGTCTGAGTGTCCTCCAGAGCTGGATTTTTTTCCCTACAGAAGCAGGCAAGTTGGACAATGAGTGGCAGAACAGATGGACCAACAATGTCTGCCATTCCCTCGTTTAGAGTGGCTGCTTTTCCTCCAATCAGAACGTGGCGACCTTACAATGAGGCGAAGAGACAAGGGGAGGAGGAGGGGAGTGGCTGTGGGCAAATGCCTGCAACATCCAGTTTCCCCAAGGCACGCTTACACAACGCGCACCCCGGCGCACACACACACACACACACACACACACACACACACACTCTCCTCTCCTCAGACTGAAAGGGCTTCCCCTGTGTGGCCGATGAATCAACGAGGGGTGGGTGGGGGAACAATAGAGCTTCACAATGGGAGGCTGGGGAGGGCAGCTGCAGTGTGAGGGCTGGTGCTATTACGGCCCGGGGCAGCAATGGAGAACACCTGGCTACAGAGCGCCACAGTCACTCTCCTTTCTTTGTCTTGGGCTGGGGGTGGTGGCGGTGGTAGTGGAGGGGGTTCAAGCAGAAAGAAAGGCCAGAGGAAGGCTGAAACACTAACACGGCCTTTAAAAGAGTTGCGGAGAGGAAAGAGGAGAGTGTGGCTGCGCTGAATGGGGGAAAAAAGGACGAGTGTGGGGGGTGAGGGACATCAAAAAGTTTTATGTCCAGATGAGTGTAAGGAGGGGACCTGTTCCTCATTGTTGCGGCACACTTCGGGCAGATGACTCGGAAGCACAAATCTTTGCCTTTCTGCTCTTTTACGTGATTATGCCTCCCATGCACACGTGTAGAGAATTTGAATTATTTTAGACAAAATACAATGATCAACTGCATTAATATGATATCCAAAGGAACACAATAATATATGTGTGCTTTTGCACCAGTGTCAATACTTCTTAAAAAGTTCAATTAGACATTTACAAATATTGTCATTCTGGCTTTGTACCAACAATCCAAAGGGCAGAGAATGGGCTACAATAGGGCACCCAGCCAATGGGGACAAAAGTTTGGATTGAGCCACTTTTGCTGGCCACTTTAGTGCCATACAGTGGTGTCAAGCCAGACTACTGGAATATGCACGCAGTATGTAGCTATGGGGCAATCTGGCAACATAGCAGACAGAACGGAGGGGGGGAAAACGGGCAAGCGCAGTAAGCAGGAAGTAGGAAAAACAGTCAGGACAACGATGCAAAATTCTACAGATTTCAAGCACAGTGAAACAGGACAAATCGGAGTTTGGTGTCACTTGCTATTGCAAAAAGCCGGGGAAGAATTTAAATAAAAAGGCACCAAGCAAGCCAAAGAATAATAAGTAATATCTCCACATCAGACTAAATATTTGAGCTGTCTACACATCCCAAAGACAGTGCATGTTCTTTACTGAAGCAAATGACTCCGGAGCCAAGCCAAGTAGAACAAGTGGCTTCCCGTGGCTGTTCTCTCTTGTACGACTAAGTGTAGTGCGAGTTCTTCAGCTCCAACGTGGTCAAATAAAAGCAAGCCGCGCTCACATTCTTGCTGCCGAACGATAAGCGTCTTCACCTCCACGTCCGGAGCCGTTCTTCGTAAAAAGTGAGCCTGGATGTCCACGAATGTCTGAGCAGGCAGAGCAGGCAGTCTAGGAATCTCAGAGTTTTAGGCACAATGTGCAGTAAACGCACAGTATCGTTTTCATGGTCCCTGGTGCAAAGCTAATCAGCACGGGGAACATGAGCTCGTCTAATGGAACACCATGTCTGATCAGGAACATCGGCTCCAGTAACGGGGGTGTTGTATGGCACCAAACCAAGCCAGAGAACAATCCTTTAAAATATGTTTTAAAAATATGTTTAGAACAAGATTCAATTAATTAAATCGATCAACAGAGCAACTAATCAATGATTTGAAAAAAATAATGAATCACTCAAAATTGCCAGATTGTCAGATGCAGGCCTAGTGCCCAATACAACGCTGTGGCAATCCAACTGCAGCTACCACAGCGCTGGGTTGCCATGTTCTAAATGGTTGCAGTATGACCCCGCCACCAGGTCTCAAATAACACCAGAAATATTAATTCAAAAAGATCAGGCTGAACAACCAGCAGAATTTATCTTGGCAGCGACAAGTTAGTATGTAATTAAGAGCAAGCGAGAGCAAGCGAGACTGTGTTTACTTGTCAAGTAAAATAAGAGTCATTTCATCTTAGTGGCTCGCAGGCAAACAACCGCCTGATTAAATAAGAACGTGTTCCGCGTCAGCTTGCCCAGTCAGATAAGGGTGATGAGGGGGAGATACGGCAGCTGACCAACTGCACCCTATCCAAACACACAGACAGAAGAGCACTCTGTGGACCATCTGTCGCAACAAACAGGTGTGTGCTGCTCCCGACAACTGCAGCGGCAACAGGGAGGAAGGCTTTTATCTCTCCGGAGCCTGGTAACCCTGGACGCGTGTGCAGCGAGGCCAAGCGACAGAGTTCCACTCACTGGGGTTCATGCTGAGAGGGCAAAGCAGCAGAGACATAGGAGGGCGTTATCCGCTGAGGACTCCAGGAAGCACCAAAGAACGAAAAACACCTGCGATCAGAATCGTAACTTTCTCCCCTGGAATGGATTCATCTGGGAGGCCAGAACAAACACTGAAAGTGATGCGCGTGTACTATCCAACCAAGGTCCTGGCGACAGAAGGGAGACCCTCTGCCCTCGTGACCCCTCTGACCCGTCTTCTCACCCCTGCATTTCCACCCAGCTAGATAGAGTTGGGATATCATGGCAACACACAACGACTCGGGGTGTGTGTGTGTCCTTCAAACCAACACTTATACCTTGGAAAACTGAACAGATGAAGTCTTAGTGGAGAGCCAAGGGGCTGGAACGACACAATCAAAACCACCCCCCTTGTAAACGAGATCTTGTGCATATATATTAAAAAAAACAGGGTTATTTGACCTATTGGAAATTAAAGGGCCTCTTGCAAAGAGCTCTGGAAAAGAGAAAAGTGACAGCAGCAGCCAGATCTCCAGTCCACACTTGAAGTTTGGAATCAGGAAAAATGGACAGAAGTTAAAGGAGAGGATGAAATTAAACCCTCATGGGATGGGGACAGACAGCAGCTGCTGCTGCTGCTGCTGCTCCTGCTGCTGGAACCCCCAACAACCCCCCCCCCTCCCCAAACCAAAAGCCATATCCTGCTACGGCTCTGATCCTCGGGGATCCACTACCAACCAGTGTGTAGCAAATACACAGCTGTCAGAAAGAGGACAGATAAAGGAACACTAGACCGGTAGAAAAAGAAAAAGAGAGAGAAAAAAAAAAAGACACACAGAGTCTCCACTGTCTCTCGGTCCCTCCATGAATCCAGCAGAGAAACCGACAACTAGTGGGAGCTTGTGTTTCGCTCGGGCCTCCTCCACTCCAGAACACACAAACTGCGTTTTCCCGTCCTTTAAAAACATTTTCTCTGCACTGTGTCGAGTCAACAAGGCGACGGACGACGCGGCAGCATCCCCGCCCTCCCCCGCTGAAGGGGCCACAATCTACACGAACTACATTATACGTGGTGGGGAGCGCGCATGGGGCGTGCACGGTCACTGCAAACCAACACCGTCACGACCTCCCTGCAGCTTTTCCCCCAAAACCAACCTGCAGCTCCTCCAGCGAACGAGTCCGCTCGCGCAGCGCCGTGTGCCGGTGCTCACCTGGTCGGGGCCGCCCGCCGGGGCCGCGCGCTCAGCCTCGTGGCTAAATTCGGAAAAGGGAAAAAAACCGAAGCGAAACAAAAGTCAAAGCCCCCACGAAATGAGCAAAGGTTTCCATCACATACTGGCGACGCAAAACATCCGGCCGGATTGCAGCGTGACCCAGCCGAGCTGCGTCAAGTTGGGGAGAGTGACGGGGCCACTTCCGCTCTGGCGGCGCTTCAGAGTAAGAGCGAGCGCCTGGTTTCGGCCCGTCTGGAGCGCAGGGCTGGCGAACTAAGCGCACTCTACGTGGACGTCGATGTGTTGACGCGTGACACGACGTGTTCACCTCGGAGTTTTTTTTTCCAATACGTTTTCGATACATTTGTTTGGCTTGTGATGTAACATCGCCTCGACGTGGGGAAAAAAAAAAGACGGTACCGTGCTTCCGGGAGCTAGATTCAAACTGACCTTACGACCTCCCTCGCAACACACATTTCCTATTTTAAAATCCACCACGTGTTGAGAGTCCGCCCGGAACCCATTGGTTCAAAAGTTTTAAAATCACATTTTCGCCGTAAACAGGAAACTATATTGTGAAGGATCCAGGCTAGCTTTATTTGGAAGCGACACGAAGTGGGGCGGGCTGTGAGGCGCAATGGCGCCATCTTGTGGTGAAAATGTATAGTTGCAAGTACCTTTTTTTTTTTCTTTTTTTTTTTTTACACTGCGTTTAAATCAAGATTTAATGGTGAAGACAGAGGACTGTTTTTATTTCCTTATTTGATCACTTTGGGATTGGATTAAATGTGATTTTGTCATATACAATTTTATGTACTTGACTATTTCCATTTCATCCCACTTTATACTCCACCACAGCTCAGATGCATAAAGGGGAGAAACTGACTATTTAAAACACTGACATTCTTCAGGGAACATGTTTTCAATGAGCTGTTTGCATCCATGTTATGAGGGTCGTGGTCTCAAATTAAGTTTGCCATGATGAGCTTACAAAATATCACGTATTGCTAGAGATGTTAGAGATTTAACAACATGGCTTTATATAAATTAATTAAACTTAGCTCTGCCTTAAAAAATTACAATTAAATACTACTGATGCATTACTGTATAACAGGACTTTTACTTGTAATGGAGTATTTTTGCAGTTTGGTATAACTACTTTTATGCAAGCAAAGGATCCGACTAATTCCTCCACCACTGATGATACTCTACATCTTACTGGTATGATTCCTTTCCCCAGAATATTCTGCTTCCAGACTTTTTACATTCTCATGCAACTCTTGAAATTTTTAAAATCTGGAATGAATAATTTTTTAATGATAACATTTGTCAGAATCTTGGCATTGGTAGTGTGATAAATTAGACACAGAGAAGAGCTGGGGTACCAACATGTGGAGTTCATTATATTTTGATACAAAGAACGACACCACACTGTAAATTACTTCTGATTTTATTCAATGGAAAAAAAAAAAAAAAAAAAAAAAAAAAAAAAAAGACCTTCAGGAAAATACAGTAATTCCCATAGTACACACAGAGAGGACATAAATTAGAGAGGCATGGCAGAGAGACGTTTGAGGGGAAACATGTCACCTGGCAGGTAGAAAACCCTTGATCCACGCTGCCACACAGCCAGGGGCACACTGCACTATGCAGGATGTAGAGGAATCAGTAAAATCACACTCTGGACTTGCGTAATTCATAACGTGAGCAAAAGTCGATTATTCCTGTACACAAACGTCTAAATGATAGTACAAAAAGGGAATAATACAAAATACAAAACAGGGAAAAACTGCCCTCAAAATAAACCATAAATATTCATATCGATGCACATTGGTTTAACAAAACAATTGCTTCTGTAAACATTTTCAACATAAGGTGTGCATTACAATTTAAAAATCACTGCAGTCGCATACTTATCTGAAGGGTTACATAATAAAAATTGCAGAAACAAGACTAAAAACTAAGTCCAAGTTAAAAATATGCCGCTCAGTTCACGCTGTCTGAAGTGGTTTTGTAACACTGCTATAAGGGATGGGATTTTTTTTTTTTCCCCCCTTCCTTGCTTTTCACAGATGATCAGACAGTGAAAGCATCTCATTCCCCTGCTCTGGAGCTCTCAGCAGGTCCCTCCTTACGACGGTGAAGGCACCACCCTTACTGAGAGCAGGACCAAAGAGCCGAGTTTACGTGAAGGGAGTGAAACCTTGCAGATCTGAGTCCCGGTATCAAGCTCTCTCATTCATACATACGCACAGCCACAGGATGGATTCTACATTTTAAACAGTGAAATGAGACCGTCTTAACATGAAGTGACAAACAAGTCTTGCCTTGTCATTCGGGTTTCAGGGGACAGGTGAGGAAGAAAAATAACATGAAGAAGTAAAATACAATTCTGGGATGGAGTAATGGTCCAGTTAAAGTAGTGTATTCGTCTCTTCAATCCAGACTGGGCAGTGTAAACTAACTGCCTGTCTGAAGCCCAAAATGTCAAAAAAAAAAAAAAAAAAAAAAAAGAAGAAGAGGTCCAATAATGAGTCAAATGGCTGGTTCAGACTAAAGTGTTCCAACAGTACACAAAGATTCAAATGTCTTCGCTTTTCACAGAGGATTTTGAGTAGTTTTTAATCAGTCTGAGACCCCTCTAAGGCAACCGTTTGGTTGAACTTTAAGCTAAAGTCTCCTTCAATACAGAGTTGGATGATCATGGACCTGAACTGTGCAGATGGAGGACCGTCAGCTGACCGTGGTTCCCTCCTCTCTGTGGATTGTGACGTTCAAAGCTTCTTCCCAGCCCAGTTTAAGGGACATCTATTCACACTGCCGCCATTCCCTTACTGTCACTTCTGCTCACTGGCCTCCATGCTACGTTAATGGCCACCTGCTAATTCTGCATGTCTAATTCACAGTTTATCCTAGCCCTACTTATGACTGATGTTAAAGGAAAAATCCACCAGATTAAAAAAAACAAAAAAACAAAACAGCTATTGCTAATGAACCTCACATTTCTGGGTCTATTTTGTTGTTTGGTGGTAGACAAAGCAGATCAAGGATAAGCCAGCTAACCAGACAAATTGCAACACTTCATCACAAAGCAACTCCTGGAAAGCCCTGAAAAATATCACAGACTGATGATAGATAGGGTGGATTCTTCCTTTAAAACTCATCTACAGGTGTGTTCTTATGCTTTATTTATGTGCAGCGAGTCACATACAAAATATACAGTGTATTAAAAACTGGGGCTAATTTTGTTAATAACACCAAAGCAACATGCTGTCATAAACAGGGCTACTTCTGTCTGACATAACCTACAGTACGTGAGGCAATGTGGTAAAAGTTGAGAAAGTGTCGGTTACACCCAGGAGAGTCTTAAGCCCACAAGGTTGACGCAGTTAGTATGTACAAGCTAATATCCCGTACCCTGTATTTAATGGATATATCAAGAAGGTCCCTTAAAAAGTCTTCACTTTAAGGAGGAGAAGGCAAAAAAGTGAAGACACAGAGGCAGATTTACAAGTCAAGCACTGTTTATGGGAGTAAAACTGTGACTGTGAACTAGAGTGTTTAATGACATGCTTGACGTGGAAATCTATCATGGAGGGAATAAGAGTTCATTTTACTCGAACAGGACCTGGACTAAACACAGCCACAAACAGCTAAACTCAAGGTGTGGCACGTACAGTATTCGCCTTCGTCAATACAGCGACAGTTGCGTTTAGCCTCTTATCGTCTCTTCAGACAAACACTTTGTCAGTCATTCACATGCTCAGTGTTTCCTCCATTCACACACATACACGATGCAAACACTATGACACACAAAGATTTACCATCAACAGGCAACAGATCCTACTTCCCGCAGAGGAAGAGGAGGAGTGGGTTCAGCTCGAAGGTTTGGCAAGAAGGCTCGTGGGGGTTTCTGCTGTAATGTAGTTTACTAGTACACTCAGTGGACTTGTGGACTCAGCGCACACAAACAGAACCCATCTCCCCGCCCCTAAACACACACACCCCCGTCCTGCGCCTCTTTTCATGATTACAGTCCAGTCCGTTGTTTGTTTGCCCGAGCAGGTGAGAACAAGCCAGTCCCCTCCACAGGGGCGCTTCTCCAGCTCAGGCTCAAGGCTGTTCTCTTCTTCGTCGCCATCGGTCATAGTCACAATCGTCGTCTGTTGGTCGCCGCTTGGGTATGGTCATCGTGCTGGCTGGTGTTGTGGGATCGCAACTACCAGCTCATGAGGGAGGTGCGCCCCAGGGTCATGAAGTACACCTGGCTGGCACCTCCGGGGCGCACTGAGGCGAAGAAGACCTGACGAGACATTGGATAAAGGTCAAACACACGAGCGAAATGTTTGGTGTCATTTCTGATCAAGTGGGCTGTACTCAAGGGGCTAAAGGCTGACATTTAATAAAAGTTGTCAAGGTCTGTGGTGGCTCCCTGCACCGTTTGTGGAATATTTTATTTGCCAACACACTTGATATGCTGGGTAGCGTCCTTTTTTCAATTGTGATTTACAGGAGTTGCTGCTTAAATTTCTGGTGAATCAGCTGCAAACACTGAAAGTCGATGTGGCAAGGGGAAAAAATTCAGAAATCACAATGCCATGTGCCAAGCAACACTGCTGAAAATCTCAAAAAAAACATTTTGAGTTTGATCAAATTGAATTTTATGGTGTTTCTGTTAATATATGCATCCCCGGTATTTAGAAAGTTGGAATGTAGAAAGAAGCTGACGGAAGTAAGGAGGGAAAGATGACAGAGGCAGAAAGAAAGAGAAAAAAGACAAAGAAAGAGAAAAAAGACAGAAAGAAAGACCAAATAAAAGATGGATCGGAAGAATGAAAGACAAAATAAAAACAGAAACAGAGTATTCTCACCTTGTCATTCCTCTCACAAAGGAACTTGAGTCTCTGGGCTCTCTTGTGCATGAAGACGCCATCCAGGTGTCCCGTCTCCACAGAGCGGATCTCTATGGCCTTCTCACCCCAGCCCATGATCTGGTTTGACCTAATGTAGGCTGCAGAAACACAGAGGGCGTTTTAAGAGGCACCACAGTGTCCCTGGCTAGCACTTGTGGTGCACGCTGAAGAACAGATAATAGCCAGAATGAGCCTGCCTGCTGGACTGGGCTGTGCTTTTATAATGGCCCCCACTTACCCACTGAAGTTGGCATTTCTCCCCACTGCAGCACCACATCCTTGGTGATGCGTCCGTAGGTGTTGACGTAGACGCCCTCGTCCTCGTAACACACCAGCAGCTCGATCCCATCCGTGTTGGGCAAGATGATGATGGCATGGCACTGAATGCTGGTCTGGATCTGGGGGGGAGATTCGGAAGCATAAGAGAGTAAAGCGCATGAAAAAAATGAGGTCTGATCACACTCCCCGGCTGAGCACTTACATGCGTGGGCAGGTAGATGTCGTAGACAGCACCGGAGTCCACATCCACAGCGTGGAAGCCTGAGCAAGAGCCGTAGATGACCTTTAACCTCTGACCCTCCTCCACCGTCAGGTCAACCAGCAGAGGCTTGTGCACCAGGTCACCAAAAGACTAAAACCAACCATGAATACATGAGTTAGCCAGGTCAACTAGAACAGAAGCGGTAACTAAAATCCACCTGCGATTATAATTACACCCGTTACAGACCCAGATCCACCCTGGAACCATATTTACCTTGAACGCCATGAACTTGTGGTAGGGTTTGGGTGCCCAGGCATACACCTCCACAGAATTCTTCAAGGCCAGCACCAAGAACTTAATCCTCTCATACTTCACTGGAAGGAAAAGGAGAAGTGAGTTAGTCGTGAGTGATAGTATCCCCTAAACTGAGACTTACTAACAAATCTCGGTTAAGTTCAGACCTCTCTCTGGATTATTCATTCCAGGTTTAAGAATCTTTGACCGATAAGGAAACATACCGACTTTGTAGTGGACGCAGCCCTCCAGGTCGCCCACATTGACCCAGCCCTGCTTCTTCTCCACCTCGGGGTCGTTGTGCAAAATCTTGTTTCTGAGCCACGACAGGTAATACACTCGCAGCTTGTTCTTTTTACCTGCAGGACGAGGAGTTTCAATTTAGAGCGGGAAATGTGAGAGAACAAACAACCTCAGACCCATTTGGGCAATCGTTAAGGAATCATTTAACAAACAGTTTTTAAAAACACACATGGTTTTCACAGTTTATGCTGGTCAGTATTGCCAATGACAAGTGAGCATTCGTTTTCAGTCCATTTTGAAAGATGAGTTAGACCGCAGCAAAAACACACTATTCTCTCAATAGTCCCACGAATCAAAGCACCCAGCTATGCATCCAAACTTTCATCACTGTTTCTACATAACTGGCCATAGGAGGCACAAGTACTGTACCTGATATGGTGACCAGGACATTGAGTCCCTCCAGGACATCCATCTGTTGGATTCGTCGTCGGTTGATCAGGGGGTAGACCTTCCCCTGACCGCTTCGGTCCAGCAGCATCAGACCGCTCTCCGTCCCCACCAGCAGGTTTACCCCTTTGACAGTCACGGACGTACGCGCAAATGTAAGTAAGTACCGGTGGTTGTAAGCAGCACTCTACCGTTAAACGTGTGGCTTTCTGACACACACTCACCCCAGAGGGCAGCACACAGGATCTCAGAGTTGAACCTCTTCTTGTACTTGCGAATCTCTGGTGTGTCGCTTGGCGGGCGCGTGTTGACTGGGTTGACATTGACCACCGAGCCTTTACGGGAAGGGTCGGACCTGAGCGGGTCCACCAGCCGTCCGTCCTGCCCAAATCCAGCTGGAGGTGGGGGGGGGACAGAGGCAGTACATGTCAGACAGGATACCAGCATGTCATTCAATTATTAATGAAAACCTGGTCCCGATTTAAACACATGGTGCTGTGTGTTCATCTTCATCCATCTCTTAAGCTTATTACCATCACTCTTGTACTTGTTGCACCACATATTCTAATGGGGAGGACATGCGACTTTGCTGCAGACACTCCCTTGCATAACACTGTAATGTACAGTGTAAAAACTGACTCATCATGTCAGCTACAGAGTTTCAACATAATTATCTATCAATGCCGGAAAAAAACGTTTAAAAAAAGTGTGTGTGGGGGGGAACCTCTTGCTCATAAAAACTCCCTCAAAGAAGAGATGCATCTTTCTGTCATCAGGGAACTGAAGTGGCTTCATAGTTCTTAATTACCCATGTTGTTGAGGGAGCTGCCGCTGGATGGAGAAATCTGGAGAAGGCGTGGGTCGATGAAGGGAGTGAAGGAAGAGGAAGACTTGTGTTTGGACATGGAGTTGCTCTCTGACTGGGACTGAGAGAGATTTAAGACATTTTAGAAAACGAGTAACTTTAAAACGAGGTGAGGAGACAACAAGGTGAAACAGATTATTTATTAGGCCTTTGGTCCAATCCATTACATAAAGATTTGCTACACAGATTCTTTATTTATAAAACTGACTGAATGTTGACTTAAACCGGTATAGCAACGGGCCCCTCAGTTTTGAGCATATGAATTACAGCTCTGTCTCTGGGGGCTCATAAAACAGCATTCAGCTTAACTTCAATCAAACTACAGTTTTTATGACACAAACAACTGGGAATACAAAGTTGGCTCTGAAATTCAGGTTTATAACAAATCATATGATAAAGAGAACGTGCAGTTATGTTAGTTGTTTTGAAGCTGGCGAGGAAAGAAATGTTATAGAGGAAAAACAACATGTGAGACAAGAAGAAATGTGTTTGAGGGAAATGAGAAATGATCCAAACATGGGCTGCCGTGAAGTGTTAGGAGGAGAAAAACCTACCCCACCTACTCTAGTAAAGCAGAGACAGAGGAGAATCGTAATTCCGCCACCCAAGACGCCTGTTGCTTGCTACGAAGTTATGTGTTAGACCAGGAAAGAGGCAGTTATCTATAATAACCATTCAAAATAAATGTCATTTCTTCGCCGTAGGTAGGTCATACATGTTTGCAGAGCTGCAGTCTAAAAATGTAAATATATCATAATTTCCCCCCTACAAGCTGGCAAAACATCACACAAGGCATGCCATCACCCAGCACTGCTACAACTACCCAAGGTGGTTCTATCGTGATGTACCAATAAGAAATGGTTGTTTGTAGCTCGCCCCAAGAAGCTCCAGTTTTAGTTTCCTCCATGCCCTGACCATGTTCTATCACCAGGAGGCACCGGGTGTTAGCAGCGACACAGTGCAGTGCAGTGAAGTGCAGTGCAGTGCAGTGAAGTGAAGTGCAGGCGGGGAAGGAGGTTGCAGCCGCTCAGAAGACTCAAACCAGGTGTCAGCCAAGCCAGAAGGGGGCAGAGGAGAGCCAGAGAGAAGCCAAGAGGACACAGACGGGGCGGGGTTGGAGGGGCAGGATAGGGCGCAGAGAGGCTCAGACCAACAATCAAGGACTGGACGGTGGGTATGTACAGACTTGGATAGGTACACAGAGGTCGATATCATCCAAACCTCCTTGAAATAACTAGAGAAAATAGCATTTGCAAATCATTTATTTTGCCCAGCTTCATGTCCAGGGAGACGATGGCAATAAAAAGTTACAATACGAGTGTATTTGATCGTCACTACTCTTCGATTGTGGGCAGCTTCTAAATCCCACAGGAGTTCGTAAATCCTTTACGATCTTGGACTCAAGCTAGATAAAAACAAACATTTGCAACTGCTCTTTGACCCAAATCTGCTTACTGCATGTCTAAGCCTGTTCACCGGCAACCGTCCATTCCTTAGTTGTCTCTGTGATGTGAGGGTGACATACCTCTATGGCAGTGAGCTTGTCCAGGGGGTTCTGTGGGGACATGGCAGGACTGGCATGGCTAGATGATGAGGGGAAGGAGGAAGAGGAGGAGGAAGAGGAGGAGGAAGGGATGGTTGTGGAAGAGGAAGGGGAATGATGGCTCTGCTGGATAAGGTCTGGTAGGTGGTGTATGCGGCCGGCAAAGCCATTTTTCTCTGGGAGGACGTGGCTGGGGGTATGGGGCTGGCCGTTACCGTGACCAGAGCCGGCCGAGGAAGAGGAGCAAGATGAGAGATTGACCAACCGCTTAATGTCAACGGTGCTCTGGAAGCAAGAACAGGCACACTTGGGCTCGAGCAAGCAGGTGTAGAGAGGGTGGAGCTATACGTTTGACTGCTAGTCGCAGCAGACTGGATCTGGATCCTCTCATCCAGACATTAAACACAATATATTCTTTTAAGTTCGGCTTTGGAGACCACATCCGCTGCTCATGTCGCATTCAATTCAATTTCAAAAGAATCTGACATAATAGATTCCCCATCTGTGCATTTAAAATGTGAAGCAGCAAGTCTACAGCGACTGAAATTTAAAAACATGTAAAAAAAACATGTAAAAAAGCCACAGAGAAAAATGGTGGAGAATTAGTGGGCAATGACACTGGACAAAGAAAAGGGAAAATGACATTTCTAACAACTATATGCAAGGAGAATATGCTTCTATCTTAACAAGAACTGGTCTCGATGTTGCAGTCTCACTAAGCCAGATTTCTGTCTCTTCCTCTTACCTGTCTGATGACCAGCGTGCCATCCTTGGAGGGCGTGATGGCTTGGTCGCTCTCCGAGTCTTCAACCAGCATGGTCTTAGCGGACTCCGTCTCCCCGTTACTCAGCCTCCTGCAGAAGCCATGGGAATATCTGATGTCCATAACCAGACCAGTGTTAACAGTCATGCAGAAGACTCATGCAACATGTTGATGGGTCTGACAATGCACATCGTCTAGGGTCAATATGTTTAATATTGTCTGACATGAAAATATCTTCTCGTGCTTTGAACTTAAAACACGAAATTAAAAAGAAGCGACTGACTATTTTCTTGAAAACGAAAAAGAGCGCAACAGATTGTGGGCCAACGTTGTCATTCCAGTTCTACCTACCCAGCTCTGGAGTCCTCCGCTCCTGAAGTGGACTCCTCTCCCGCCTCCTGGTCCACCTCCTCGTCGTCATCCTCGTCGGTGGTGCCTGACTCCTCGCTTGAGGAGGAGTAGTCAGTGACCTTGTGGGGAGGCCGCACATCGTCTACTGCACGGAGCTCCTTGGCCAGAGCAGTCAGGTCCTGAAAGGAACATTAATGAAGTCTTAGAAAAATTCAGGCGTGATATTTTGGTAAAACTGAGTCAAAGGCTCTGGTTTCTGACAATCAACAGGAGCCTTGAAGTCACCCCTCATTACTTCATATACTGTATACTTTTTCTGTTCAACTTAGATGTACCCACAGTCTCAGACCTCTAGGTACATGTAGGAGAACATTTTTCCCAATTAAGTGTTTTTGCATTGTATTTTTTTAGCCCAGGAATAGCTCTCTCTATAACCAAAGACCTGCAGTTGAGTCGGCATGTTTTCAACTCGACAGCAGAGGGCAAAGACAAGAAAAATGCCAGTTTGAAACCTTGTTAGACCTGGGATTATCTCACTCAGTCTAAGGTGTACAATGTGGTGAGTTAAGTGGCATTTCTTGGAGTGGGAAATTAAATAATCAGAATGAATATTCTGATTCCTAAATTAGTGGTACTCCTTGGTACTATAACCATGCTGCCCTCTTACTAATGTAGTCTTGTAAGGCCAGTGACAAGCGACAAAGGGAGAAGGGGTACTTCCCCGACACGTTCAACAAAAGCAAAATGGGCCACAGTTTATCCAGCAACAAAGCCATGTGAGATTAGGAGCCATTCTCACGAGTACAAGGAAACAGGAGGATTGTGTTTGCATTCAAATGTGGTCACATTCAAATCCAGGCTCGTTAAGCCCCTGCCCAGGGGTTTAAGCCTTCTAGTGCCATGTGCGTTTTGTCGATGTCAGGCAATAAACTCAGGAGGAACTGTGCAGGCATGAGGAAAGACGCCAGCAGAAGGCAATCACATCGCAGGCAGAAGGGACAGTAACCAATGACAGAACTAAAAAGAATTATTGCATTAATCCTAGCAAAGGAGAGACATTTCTTTTATTCACAAAACTTCAAAACAGAATGCAATGAGTGGGGCAATGGCGCAAGCATAGCATAGGTGTGATTATGTAATCTCATTTAATAGGCTTACCACATCACCCTTAGAGGTTCCCCAACAATCGAACCATCGGATTCATGAGATGTTGCACACATCGGGTGGTTGAATAATTAGAGTAGTAGAAAATAGAGAAAAACACAATTGGGAAAAAAAAACAAAACAGTTTCCACCTATTCAGCATCATACAATTTTAACCAGCACTCTGGTAACAGTGGACTTACAGCTGGTCGAGTAGGCCTGGCGAGGTTCTTTTCATCTTGTTTTTTGGGAACATTTTCAGGCCGCTGGAGAGGCGATCCTTCAGATTTGGAGGAAGCTTTGAGAGAACACAGGGAAGTAATGTTAGTGAGGGGAAACGGAATTGGGCCAGTAGAGTTGGCCTCTGAAAGGATCTTCAATTGCCCATATAGAAACAGCATAAAACTTAATAGAGCATGAGTAGATAGCACGGCTAAGTATTTGAGGAAGATTGGTGTTATTACAGTAATAATAATAATGAACTAAGAGGCAGTTAGTAGAGTTAGTGAAATGTAGCCGACTACAGTACCAGGGGACTCACAGCGTGGCCTGAAGCGGTCCCCAGAACTGGCCTGGGAGCTGGAGTTGGAGGAGCCGGAGGAGCTGCCGCTGCCTGGCCGAGGCTGCAGCTTCTCCACTCGGTCCCACAGCGGGCGCTGCTCCACATTACTGTCACAAGGAACGAAGTCCCATTAACAAGCACAGTGGAAATAAATAGGAATGTCATTCACACGAGGATTTCCCACAGTTCTTTTATGTCAGTGAATGTCATTATGCTTTTTTCTGCTTTTTAACCACACAACTTAACATCCCACTAGTCCACACATCTTGTGTTAAACTTCCTTGGTACCACTCACATCGCCTACTGTAGTTACCTCTGTAACTACTTCCGTATTTTAACTACAAGTGTACATAAAATGTAATATTTCATCTGTTACAAAAAAATCACATGATGATGATTTATTTCAAAATAAACAGACACTTTTCCATAGTATTTGCCATATTTATCGTTCCTCTGTAAGTATTTAGATATGTGAAGTTTTATGCCAATTAAACATTTACAGAATAGCAACTTGGTTTTAGTCCTGTCCACCTGTGTTATTACTGGCAACAGTAGTGATGTTCCTCTAATACCCTATGCTTAAATGTGTGCAGCTGCCTCAAATGTTTAAAAACTACCTAATCCAAATGCAGAAATCCTTTCGGCGGTGTCTTTACTTACGCGCCAGCGTTCCTCTGTCCGCCCTGGTTGCCGGGCTGTGATGGCAGAGGGGATTCTCGACGCGACAGTACTGGAGACCGGGATGTTGTCCTCACTGGAACCTGGAAGACACAGATTCAGAGGTCTTCACGCACGGGCAGCTATGTATTCAGATACAGACGTGAGCATACCACTTGAATTACAGTTGACCTAAAATTGAAAACGTACGACAAGAATTCAAAGCTGCATTGGACACACCCAAAAAAAGAAAGAAACTCCAGAAGAGCATAACATCACATAATTGGACAAATCCAATATCTGCCTTACATTTACTCTGTTACTTTGAACAGTGAATAGAACATGGTAGCGTCTTGAAATCCATAGCTACTGAGTTCTCAGCAATGGCAGAACCTCTCCAACCCCCCCGACCCCAAGAATGAATTTAGTTTGGAGGAACGTGCTGTTTATTGGTATTGTGTAACATAATTTCTGCGTATTGATGCAAAGTTCAAAAAATGTATCTCTTAATGTTATCTGTGGCCCTAGAAATGGAACATTTTTGTAGTTTATTTTAAATACAACTTATAGTAGTTGTATTTTAAAACAGTGTTCAATGTTGATGTTCAACAAATGAGACTGAACACAGCAAGGCCAACACAGACAGACTGTGGTGGGGTAGCACGATACGTGAAGTGAGTGGCATGAGAGGAAGTGAGTGAGGGAGGGAAGAGAGTAAAGGACAGGGTGGGAACGGGGGGGCCCTCATCGACTCCTTACCTTGGGAGGCACCTCCTCGCTGCTGGACTGGTGTTCGGCCCTAGTCTGGGCCTGAGGGTGGTGGAGGAGGGGAGGTTGGGGCTGGGGGTCAGTGCGTGCAGGCGATGGTTGGTGGTGGTGGTGGTGATGGTGGGGGTCCTGGGAACGCAGGTGGAGTTGTGCAAAGCTAGAGGTCACGCCGCCGGACTCGCTGAAGGACTGGGAGCGAGAGACAACGGGCGGAGGAGGAGGAGAGGGGGCTGCGCTGTTGCTGCTTTTTAGAGCAGCCAGGTGGGACCACTGGACCTTTTTTTGGGGGGGGGGGGGGGAGAGGAGGAGGAGGGGAGGTGAAACAAGCAGACAACACAGTGAAACATGAGGGAAGATGTGTCTGGCTTTTCACATACATGTGTTTATATATATACACAAATGCATACCGCAGACAAAGCAGCACAACGATTTGTTTCACTCAGATTCATCTTCTGGCCTTTAGATTAATACAAGTGCTTAAAGGAATAGTTTCTTGCCGAGAGTTACAGCGGCCGTTGTCAGTCTCATGTCAGTAAATATGAAGCTTAAACCACATATTGTTGTTCAACACTTTGGATTTAATGTGGATTATGAACTATTCCTTTAAAATTGGATGTATTTTCAGAGAAAACATTGTGTAGTTGGTTAAGTAGAAGTTACTTGGGTTGCAATTTTTACTTAACCTATGGTAGGATTTTAATGGCATAAAAGTGGAAATTATATCATTTATAGGGTTTAGTTTGCTCATGGATTGTTCAGTGATGGAGTACTTAGTCTGTAAAAGCACATATTCCTCCACAGTGTTCAAATTAAAAACACCCAGCTTCAGATCTATATGAGCTTCCCTGGTATAGATTAGTAGTTTAAAACATCCGACCGGTCCCAGGCAATACAATAAGAATGTGTTCAGTTTTATGAGCACAAACGTTGCACATCTTACACACTAGCGTTCAAGTATGCCCTCCCTGCAAGGAATAATAAAAGGTAAATTTGCTCAGTGGAAAAGTGTCAGATAACTTCAAATGTGACGTGTCGAACAACATGATAACTAGTTGATTAACTGTTACTGTTGGAGGAGCATTGATGGGACCAGTCACGGGTGTAATATTGTACAGTCAGCGTTGAACAGTCTCTATAATAATATTAACTAACCCACTATAGTAGGAGTCACATCTATCCCTTTTTACTACTGAAGCTACTGAGATAGTTTTGAAGTGATTCGGGATGCAGATATATGAGCTGAACCGCGGAACTATGTACAGCTGATATAAAATGGATTAATGCCTTTTCTTTTGAAGTGATCAAAATGGCAAACAATTTTTAAAACCCAAACGTAGTAGCTCTTTCCTAATATGTGCTTAATAAACAGATCTGGTTGTAAATAGTTTAACTGCAGACTACTTTCTGTGTCACCAACTGTTCCAGCACAGAAGGAAGATATGTGGGCTAAAACATGCGTCCCACAGTCGAACAGACTCCATATACACCTCACTGCTCTGCTGCCCAACAACTGACCCTGCTGTTGTGTTGCTGTTTGACAAACCTGTGTGAATGCACAAATCCAGCAGTGAGGGAGGAACAGAGCGGTCGGAGAAAGAGGAAAGGATTAGGGAGGAGGAAGGAGTTACCTGAGGCTCCATGGGCCGGTGCATGGCAGAAACCTCGGAGGAGGAGCCACCGTTGGAAAACGGTTCAGAGGAGCGGGGAGGCAGAGGGGGCTGCTTTGGAGGAGGGGCAGTCTGAGGGGAGCCCTGAATGTTCTTACGGTACCGCTCGTCGGCCTGGGATGGAGGAATCGTACAGGACAAAGATGACTTGAGGGTCAGGAGAAATATTTCACTGACTGAAGTAAAAATAGAGAAAATCAAAGAGAAGGGAACCACTATTTAAAGTTCGAAATAACATTGGCAAAGATAAAATGTTTGCATAATCACATTTACATTATGCACAGATTTTAAGCTTAAACTCACAGTTTTCTTTTCTGATTAAAAATGGTTCCCATCTCCTTATATTTTCTAATATTATAGTCCCTTAGGAATCCTTTGTCATACTCAGAAACCTTCATATTTGACTGACAATCAACAATACAGACATCTGGTGACAATGATATTACACATGCTTGAAGCCCATTTGAGGCAGCCGTAAGGACACAGGTATGTGTGGACAGACAGAGGTGGAGACAGGACTCTTTCAAACAAATACATCCTTGAATTTGAATAATAAACGGAGGGAAAGATCGTTGTTAATGACACGGAACAGGTCTGTTGATGACGGGAGACACTGCTTGGGTGTCCTGCATGTTAGTTTGGGCCTCAGCCATCCACATGCAATGGCCCAGTCCACACACATTCAGAATCAAAACAACTACATCGAAAAACTTCACAGGTCAGCCATCAAAGATCAAGAGAAATTCCTAACACTTGTGGTTCTGTATTGCTCTGAGGAGAAAAACCTCTAAGAGAAAAGGATGAAAGGAGCACTTGATTTTGTCCTTCTGAGACTGGTAAATGGGAGAAATTGTGGGGAAATAAAAAAAAATAAAAAGCCCATGGAAGCATCTTTATTTTTTTATGGGGAAAACAATAAAGATAAATTATTAGAAAATGAGCTTTAAAAGATGGAAGTACGGCTGACATTTTATTTTATTATTCTTATTCTTCCAAACCTACAAATTGATTGTTTCTCTTTCTCTTGCTCAGCCTGCTCAAAGTGAAAATTAAGACATAAATATTTTAAACATCCTAATGGTTTTAGTAGTCAAGGAGACTAGCAACAGTGCAAGTGAGAGTGAGTGCCAAGAGAGAGTGGAGGAGAACAGCTCTGCTTTATTCAGGACATAAAAAAGAGTGGTTGCGAGCCTGTGGTTTTTTTTTTCCATTCTCCGCCATACCCCCCACTTGTTTCATTCAAAAGGGCCTGGCTGAGACAGCCTGTGTTGTAACAAATTAGTTATTGCTTTGGAATAATACCACAGCATCCAAAGACACGAAATTGAATGTAAGTGTTTGGGCTAAAGAAAACCATCATTTGTTGCTCGCACCACCTCCATCATCATGGTCACTGAGGCTGTGTGAAGACAAGCAAGAAGAAGATGGAAAGAGCAGGCAGCGGGGTAGGCAGAGCCGCGGAGGAGGTTCACCTCTCTGACAGGCTGAGGAGGATGACCGACACGCTCGGCAGGCCTATCGGGCTCCAAACTTTCTGCCTGGGGAGGTTTAGAGTCAGTTGGGGTTTCAGTCTGAGGGGGGCTGGGGCTCGGGCTGGGGGAGTGTGCGAGCTGGCTGGGCGAGGTCTCAACAGTGTCAGGCTTTTCTGGCACTGCTGCCTGGGACTTACTGCTGTCTGGGGGGATCGTCTGAGGGGCTCTGGAGGATTCCTGAGCACCTCTCGCTACAGAAACACCACTGTCAAGGACCTGAGCTTGTGGGGCTGTCGTAGGGGCTCTGTCAGGGGGCAGGGTGGAGGTCTGTGGAGGTTTGCTATGGTCTGAGGGGAGTTTGGTCTTGTCGCCAGGCTGCTGTTTGGATTCGTGCTGGAGCGACAGCAGGTAGGCCTGCTCCTGCTGCAGGCGCTTATGGAGTCTCTCGGCCTTGCGCTGCTCCTCGAGCTCCCGCCACTTGAACTCCTATTGCAGAGTGTGGGGTCGATTCAAGGTGGTGAGAAGAGACGGGAGAGCTGGCAGCAAGTGTTGGCCTGATAAACTTAAACTGACTAAAAATCAGTGTCAGTGCCATCTTTTAAACCATTTACTGTATACAGACAGCAGCATTCGTCACCACGTCTGCCCATTTTACTCCTCTGTAACTCTGTATTATTATACTTTTTACATGTGCCATGTAGATTATGAAAGCTATGTAAAATCAAACTATGTCAATCTGCATTAAGACATTATATCAAAGAGAATAAAAACAATGAATCTAAAAAAACAGAACATGTAAAAATGTGGCGTTCCAATCGAGAGGCAAATTATTGATTTGGTTCATTTTTGAAAAAAGAAAGAAAGGAGACACCGCCAAAATGTGATACGATGGAGGATCACAACATTTCTTCTCACCTCTTTGTAATTTAAATGATTCAAGCACACCTATTAAAAACAAAGAGTGGTTGTGGAGCATTTACTGATGACTCCCACAGTCTTCAGCACTGCCATACTTAAAGGATTTCATTCACAAACATATGCCAAAAATACATAGAGTTTAGTCAAAAAATGAACTAACAATAGAACCATTTTATCATTATGCTGTAACTCATACAGTAACATATAACTTTAACGGTTTTAAAAGGGTTAAAGTAATTTACCATGATGCCCACAAGAAAAAATGTTTTAAATGTCATCTTGCTTTGATATGTAACTCTTGATCCGGAACACTAAAACTAATTGACTACACATCCAAAATTGGTCTTTGAACTTATGAAGGATCAGTTTTAGTGGTTAACTGAACTAAAAGTTACCATAATCCTGCTCTATGTAAAAGATTTGTTTTAGCATAACTACTGTATAACTGGCATCTAAGGCAGGAGGAATAAAATAGTGTTTACGTACTGTGGAAATTATATGCGGTGTATGTGTGTGACTGACCAGCAGCATGGCCTGTTCACGGAGGAGCTGCTCCTGCAGCATCTCCAGGTGTCTCTGCTCCTCCTCCAGCTGACGTCTGATGTACTCCTGTCAATCAAGGCAAAGCAGTCAGTGTAGTTAAGGGGCATCTAGCTCAAAAAAGAAAGAAAATCAAAATCGATCAAAAATCCATTTTTCAAATCAAAGTTTTTCCTCAGGTTCCTTCCTTGGCCAATTCGAAAAAAGCAGCATCTAATCTGGCATGTTCTCACCGCTCCCTGATCCTCACAAGGCTCCACCAGGATAGTTGTCTTTTCCAAATCATACAGCTTAATTTTTAGTCACATGAAGCCAAACTACACTGTAGTAATATATACAATTATTGCAGAGTAGTATTTTCTTTCCGTCTCTGTAATTAGTTTACAGAGCTAACATAAACATACCATTTCTTTTTTTGTTTTGTTGGGGGTTTTTTTTGTACCAATGCCGATTCTTAATCATCTTCTTTCTGACTCACCGTCTGCAAGCTTAGCACAGCGCGTCTTGTCTGCATTTTGGACCTCATTGCATCACGTCTACCGTGAACAAACCTCCAGTTGATTTCAAAATTAGCGTACCAGAACCTGTCCCTTAGTATACCAATAGTGATTCCTTGATACACGGAAGACATTCTAAATAAAAATATTTGAAAGCTGACCTGTTCACGATCGTTCCTTCTCTTCTCATCCTCGGCCCGCCGGCGCTCCTCCTCCTCTTTACGTCTACGATCCATCTCTTCAATACGTCTCTTCTCCTCTTGCTCACGGCGACGCTGCTCACGCTCCTGTTGCCTCCTCATCTCTCGTTCGCGTCGCTGTTGCTATGGGGATAGTACACAAGAAATATCAAAAACATTTGTCAACAAAAATCATGATTTTCAGCGATCTTATCTTTTTGTTTGCCAGAATGTGTCTCTCATTTGACCAGGAGATCTGTGATCAAGTTCTAGAAAAAAAAACATCATCCTACCTCTTCCAGCCGCCTCCTCTGCTCCTTCTGCTGCTCAATGCGTTTCTGCCTCTCCGCCAGTAGTTGGCGCTTGTACTCCTCTTGCTCCCGGAGCTGCTGCTCCTGGAGGAGCTGCTGGCGGCGAAGTGCCTCTGACCGCTCCTTGTTCTCCTGTTGCAGGCGGATGAAGTCGCGGCGCAGAGTTGACTCGCCTGGCACATTGACAATGGAGCTGGATGATGGGAGGAATTGGGGCAGAAGGATTAGATTAGACTGGGTTCAATTTAAAATGTCTTCGGGAAAGTAGGTATACCCATGTTTAGGAAGTGCTGCAACTACTAGATCGCACCTGGGTTCTCCCTCCTGCTCTGGGGGATCCTCTTCCTCCTCCTCGCTGCCACTGTACTCATACTCTGTCTCATCTGTACTTGGAAAAATGAAGCAGTCACTCAGAGAAACTCATCACAGCTGTAAACTCAGCAGAAACTGGTTTAAGAGATGAGAAGAGATTATCTATTGTACAGAGTGGACGTTTCCTGATAACACAGAAAAGAGAGGAATTGATTGGACACAGAGAGTCAGACGCACCCTTTTCTCCCCTCTTCTTCTTGGTCCGGTCGATGTGGTCTTTGAGCTGTATACGGACTTGCCTCTCGTTGGGCTGGTCTCGGATGAAGGGGTGCTTCAGCAGCTGCTCTGTTGGGGGGCGCTGCGTGTAGTTCTTCACCAGACAGCTCTCGATGAAACTGAAAAACTTTTTGGACCTGTGGGGATTGTAGAGGAGCGAGGGAAGGGAGAGTCAAGGGAGAGAAACAATGCATGACAGAGAGGGTGAATGATAAAAAGAGACAGCGGGAGCCAGACAAGTAGTTCAGACCCAAAAGGACAGAGCACATCCAGGGATCCTAGGTAAAACAGGCATTTCTGCAAACAAGCTCTGATCCCAAATTACCCATCAGTCATTACAACACTCAGGTATCTGAAACCCTCCAACGCATGGCAACAGCCTCTGATTTCGCAGTGTAAATTGAGGTTTATGAGCATGGGCAGGCAGCATTGAACCTTTCATCGCATATACACCATGAAAACTCTGAAAACTGAGGCACGGTACAATGAAATGATCATCCTCATTGCACCTGCTGTTGTTAAGAGTTTGGTTCAGTCCTTCAAAGTTGAAATGACAGCAGTCATGTTCTGTTTTTATAAAGAAAATATTAAAACTTTTTTAAATAAGACCAAATTCATCTCAGCCCTCGTGTCTGCTCAGAAAAATAAAAATAAAAAAGGAGTCAAAGGTTTCATTTTTTTTCTCTACAGTGCATGCATCCAGAGCAGCACTGCAGTGTGTGCCAGGAGAGGCTGAGTCTGCCAGAGCAGGTTTACCACAGATGTTCAGCTCAGCAGCAAAGCACAGAGGAAAGGCCAAGCTCAGGATTCAAGCCTCTATAGCTGCCTGGTCTGAGGTCAGAGATAAAATCAAAATGTGCAAGATTACACATAAAGAGGCCAAGTAGGAAATCTGCACATAAAGTATTATGGACTAAATTGATATATAATGATTTATTAGGGTAAAAACAAGATTGGAAAGGACAGAAATGCTCATACATGCAAACAGAAAACGTAATTTCTGGGTGGTACTCACCATTTTTTAGATTTGAGCCTAGGAGGAGGGTTTCTTGGAATGAGGAAGAGCGCCCGCATGGGGTGCATGTCACAAAGTGCTGAAAGAAGACACATACACGCATCAATAAGAATTTAAGAGACTGAACCAACTACAAAACACTAACAGTGCAATAAAAAGTGGTACTCACGTGGTGCTCCTTCAGCCATTTCAATAGCTGTGATACCACAAGACCACAGATCACTCTGCAAGAGAAGACGACGGCGTTGACCAAAACCAAAACAAGCACAGGTGCTCAGAAAAATCAACACATTAACAGGTACTATACACCTGCTTTACACAAATACACAACGTCAAGTTTCATCGGCTTTAGACTTCCGTGGACGCTCTTACTCTGTAATCGTATGTAGCGTCTGGGTTCTCGTCACAAGCAATGACCTCAGGGGCCATCCAATAGGGAGTCCCAATAAAGGTGTTTCTCCTCCCCACTGTCCGATCCAGCTGAGCACTCACACCAAAGTCCACTGGAGAGAGTAATGAGAGTAACTACAGTCAGCAACTACAGAACAGCATTCATGTTCTAAGACTCAACTCTAACTAATATTAATTTCTTAATATTTTCATGACATCAAACCTTGTTTTTGATACCATTTGTGGTTTGACACTTTTTTCAACTATAGCCACTCAGTGAATTTATATTCTGTAATTACCGCTCTATATAGTAGTTTTCATTGTTAGTGGCTGAGTCCACACTATTACTGTGTGGGATTCAAATTGTGCACCTACACACGAGGAATTTACAGCAAACTTTATTTTATTTTTTATTTTTTTTATTTTATGTTTTTTTTATTACAACCATTGAGCACTTTTATTTGTTTTCCTATAAAAAGCATATCTGGATTTGGAGAGGGTAGAGTATTTCTTTTTACCCTGGTTTGTAGCACGAACAATTGCAACTTGCATTAGCAGTTTCACATGAAATAACCTGTCCATTCTATTTTGGAAAATGACTAAAAGGTGCCTATAGACTGTTCAACTGTATATCAACAATCAAGTTCATTGCATGTCACACTGTTCAAGGTGGCTCTAATAAAGTCCTGGTCTCAATCTGTGTCAGACTGTACGTTATCAGTTTAGAGGAATGTCAGATTGGGCGACGAATGCTTGGTGAATCATAGTGGTACGATATAAATCTCATATTTTGAAAGTGTATCAAAACAATAAATAAGCTTTGGCCACTGCTGGATCTTTTGTGCATAAAAAGAATCTCAAAAGAGGAGGGGGTGAGTTGCGGCCAGAGAAAAGGGGGCAACACGGAATGCTGACTTTGCAAAGTGAGTTTGAGGTAAAAATGTTTTTTTAGCTAGCTTGCCATTTCATTTTCTGATTGGTTGGTTTGTAAACGTGTCGTGGCAACAGTCTCATTGTGGGATTTTGGTCCCGAATTTCAGACACAGTCAGAATTTTGACACAGCCTGTCTTTGGTTGTGGAAGCTTTAATGGAACTGAAAAACCTTTTTTTTCCCCTTTTTAAAACAAAACAAAACAATGAGCTTCTTACTATGAGCGATTGGGTCCTACATGAACACACAATCTTTTGCCAAAGTTCAACACTTTTGGTTAATTCACATGGGAGATTTCCCTATTTGTCCATTTGTCCTTGTGTTAAGTGGTCTGGCTCAGTTACTAAAACATGATTTCTCGTAAATCTGTGCTCTAATCAGAGTTTAGCAACTCTGATTTTTGCCTGTGTTGCCTGCATTCTCATTGAAATCTGATCAAACCACAACCCACACAGTCCTGAAAAAAAGCAGATTAGCTGGGCTTGAGTGGAAAAACTGAACTTTAACTTCAATTTTTGCATATGTAGAAATGCCTAAAATTTGATACCAATTTTTTTTAGGGGCTGTAAATCAACTGGCACGGGACTTGTCTCACACTATGATCTAAGACTTGGTTAATGTTTTTGATTGACAACCAAAGATTTATCCACATTTCTCTCAAGACTGTCAGCTTTTATCTAAGACAGCCTAAAAGTGTGAAGTGTAAATTCAGCAGCACAACAACCGATCAACACTGATCTGAGAAATAGTAAGCCTAACCTAGTTTGACTTCAGCATTCTCAGTCAGCAAGACATTCTGGCCCTTGATGTCACGGTGGATGACGTGGTGGGCATGTAAGTGGGCCAGACCCTGAGGAAGAGAGATAGACACAGGCCATGAGTGGGAGAGGAGAGGAGAGGAGAGGAGCGGAGCGGAGGGGAGAGGAAAGGAGACGAGCTCACTCTGAGGATCTCTCTGGAGATGTAGGCGATCCAGTCTTCCTTCAGCTGGTTCCCCTTGGTGTTCTTCACCAGGTCTGTAATCGAACCAGCTCCACAGAACTCCATCACCAACTACGCAGCAGATACAAAATATGGATAATCAGAAGATAAGCCATGCCGAAATAACTTTTTAATACACGGCCCTGCCTGAAGATTAAAAAGACCATAGAGGTTGAACTGGTAAAAGTTAGAAAATAGTAGCAGGTTAAGGAGAAAAGAAAAATAGGAGATATCATAGAACCTAAATATGGCTGCCACATATTTTCTTCCTTGCATACTTCTTATTCAACCTTAATTTCTTGGATGGATTTGAGGACTTACCCATAGCTGGTCATCGTGCCCCGGGGGGCTCTTTTTAATGAAAGCACCATAGTAGGTGGCTATGTTTCTGTGGTGGGAATACTTCTTCAGCATATTGATCTCCAGTTTAATTTCCTCCTCTTCATCCTAGGTACACAACAACACACACACACACACACGTTAAAAAGAGGGAGTTTTTTGTCCTTGCTCTGCAAAAGCTTTATGATGAAATACAATCATCACTGTGTGGGCATCGGCCTTTAATCATCATATGGCCTTGAGTGACATTTCATTTCATATCCAAATCAATTCCCTTCCATATTTAGGGTCATAGCAAGTGTCAAGCTATGCGACAACGCCCTGGTGCGGTCTCAGTTCAGACAGGCCAGGCCTTATTCATGTCTAGGACTATATAACAATGCAGTATGAGTAGTTCATTTACTGGCAAATGATTCCTTTGTCTGGGGATTAATGATGCATGAGTGAGTCTCATTGTGAGTTCAAGTGTACAGTAGCCATTATGCTTAATCCCTTGAAAAAACAAAAAAAACGAAAAAAAAAAACAAACAAACGTAATAATCCGACTATATGTACATTAGATCGATGGAAAATCCTCCCAGGTAAATGTAAGTATCAAGCTAAAATGATCCCGAATAGAGGTGTTTTTGAGCTGCCAAGAAAGGTAATAATTCTGCCTTGACCCTTGCAAAGCGACAATAAATATCATGGACACAGGGTGCAGGATCACTTAATGGAAGAAGAATAAACTGACGGTAAATTGATGTCTGTGATAATCAAATGTAACTTAAAAACTGGCATGATAATCACACAAAGACCCTGTAGATACATAATTCAATAGAGAATTCAGTTGGTTTATCCAGAGTTTGAAAAAGCTAAATCAACTGCCAGATGTAGCTTTCATGCCGTGTTTAGTCTCTGTTGGAAACAGCCTTTAGTTCAATAGGAGCGAACCTGTCCATTCACATCTTCGGAAAAGGTCATAGCTAGCTGAAGTGCTACCTCCCTGCTTGAACCCAACAGCAACTTGACAATGACTAACAGTGACACACTAATTGAACACATGCAGGGATCAGCCCGCGAGTGGTTGGCTTTATGGTTACATGGCCTCTCCTATAGAAAGTACAGTGGGAGGAGGGGGACAGATACCCAATTGGGGGGGGGGTACAGTATTATCACTGCAGACTACAATGTGGTGGTTTGTCTCTTTATATTATCAGGGATTTTATTTCACTAGGCTACACAGCACCAAATATAGAGAAAATAAATAAAAAAGGATGCTACGTTTGCATATTACCATATTGTGTAGAGTGCTATGCATCACCTATAGCAAAATGGCAGTTGGTCCGCTATGCAGGCGGCCATACTGTTGCTGCATGGCTCGTTTGAGTTGACGTAAGCCTTTCTGTTGTGCACACCCCCCTCCAACCCTCCCTCCCCCATCTTCCCCCTTTCTGCTGTGCAGCTGTTGGATTATCACACTCCCGACTGTGAAAGCCTCGCTGCCACAAGTCACATGGTGAGGGAGAGATAGACACAATCATATGTTGATGTGTGTCAGAGAGAGAGAGAGAGAGAGAGAGAGAGAGAGAGAGAGACCATGAGGAGTGGAGCTTTGGTCAATCCACGGTGCAGAGGATGTGAGGAAAAACAATATGTCGACATACAACACACACGAAAGGTTATTAATCTGTGGTTCTAGTTCACACATATTCTTCATGCATGATTCAAAAAGCTATAACACAAGATATAAATACAACAGAAAATCCAATTTGTAATGGATTTTTGGAATTTTCAGTCCATCATATAGAAAAATTCTGTTGGTCTTTGTGTCTTCAACACCTACAAATTTAAACAGATCTGTAACAACAACAACATGAACACAGAACAAATCTTAAAAGCTGCATAATGCATTTTGATGGAAAATAAACTTCAGTCATCAAAATGGCAAAACAGCAAATTAAAACCAAGCCAATATGATGTAAAAGCTTTTAAAAACCACAAAAACAAAAAAGGCCTTTACCAGTTTGTCAAAAAGTAGTACGCAGCAACTACACAAAAAAAAAAACAAAGTCACTATCTGCCCAAATTGTCCAGTCAACTCTATACCCGAGGATCAGAAAATGTTTTTAATATATAACAAAACTGAGCCTTGAAATTTAAAAGGCATTTTTAGCTTCAGGCCTGTATGGCGACAGAGAAGAGGAGTGGAGGAGTGTTTGGATTTGAGAATGTGGGTCAGAGTACCACTGGACAAGCCAGCATGCCTGTGGATGAGCTCTACAGCCAGGACAGAGGAGAGTGCGCAACATGGCCTCACTGAAACAGTGATCATTAGGTAACAGTTAAAAGATAACCTAAATGATTACCAAAAACCATTGGTTAAAATCGATCGAATGTTCCAGCACTAGTTAGGTTGTATGTATAACTAAAACACTTTAATTGAATATAGCCTCAAATGAAAGGTTCGCAGTCTACAGTAAACACCTCTCAAAATGGAGTCATATCACATCCAAGGTAACACAGACATATCACACCAAACTGTGTGTTATTAATTAAATGTCCCAAATGCATATTTGTCAGTGTGATGGATTACCACACTGATTGATGCCTACATATTAAATCACAGTCACACTGACTTCAAAAAAAAAAAAAAAAAAAATCACAGTGTGAGGACCACCAGACAATACCCGACAAATCACGCAACTATGTGCAGCTAATAAAAATCTTGCTTTGTTGAAGAATGATATGTCACGACTGCTGTTTGGGGAGTTAACTAGCACAAGCTATTCTTATAGGCACATGCTTAGTATCAGGTCAGTGTTATGTACTAAATACAGCCAAGCTCTGTCCTAATGTGTGGTGCTTCAAACATACATACAGATTGGTTGCAGGTTCAAAGAAAACCCACAGTAAGTGTGCACTTTGTGTTTTGATGAGGGGGATGGAGAGCGCTGTATAACAGGATGGCCTCCTGTAACTGAAGTGCTTTTTTTTTTTTCTTCACTTTTCACAGCACATGGTAAAACAGGTTTGCCCTCAGTGGCGCAGCATAGGAAACTGTTTTATGTGAAGAACTATTTCCATTCAACATAAGCACTGTTGCCTATAAGTTACTACATGTCTAGCAGGCACACCTAGTGCATGTCACACAGAACAGGAAACAGTTGGGCAACACTGTCTATACTGGCTATACATGATAACAAATAAGTCAATTGTGTCACTCTGATTCATCAGGACATAGGCTTATCTGAGGAGTGGCAGCAGGAGAGTCAGGCTGTCAGCTGCTGAGTCACTTGCCTCTGTCAGACTCACTGTGTTGGGGTACACTGGGAATACATGTAAATGTCTCGTTGTAAGGGTTGTGAGGCACTGGTGAAATTTAGCTGATGGCTTTAGATTCTGTTCCCCTAGGGGAAGTTGATGAACTCTAGGCCCCAAGTGGAACACATTCTCCAGGCTCCAGAATTCACCAGTGAAGACTTTTATTGTATGTTTGTTTGTGTATATGTGTGTGTGTGTGTGTTTGTGTGTGTGTGAGAACACAGTATGATTACGCCCATATTCCTCCATCATTATTATGACCATGTGGGTGGTTGGCCCTGCTGGCCTTCTGTGCTACTCCGAAACCGTCTGCCTTGTGTTTCCACATATGTGCATGTGTGGTTGTATGCCTTCTCTCATCTGCAGACAGGACCTCCCACGGCTGAGGGCAGCCTGCTGGCCGCTAAATGACGCACTACACTCAAAAAGCATCTTGTTGCCTCTGCCCTTCCCCTGCTGTTTATCACGGGGGGAGAGACTCATTAAAAAGCATGGCATTTTCTTCTCTGTAAGCCGAAAAAGCATTAAGACGTCAGATGTGATGGAATGTCTACAGATTTTAATATTAGCCAGACGATAAGAGCAAAGACTAAAAAATATCCAAGTATAATGTTCGCAAAGAGTGTCTAATTTTCACATTCGACAACTTAACATTTTTTTTAGTACAAAACCTAATACATCTACCTACTCACTTGCAGCTTTGAAGTTGCGACATGAAGCTCAACAGAGAACGCCCGACATGACTAATCTGTAACTCTCTAAACTAGCCAAACACAATGTACAAAAGCATACATGTGAAACCTGTAACCAAAACGTGACTAAAATGTTATTTAATCAATGGAATTGTCTGATTATTCTATATTTTTAAATTTTTTTTATATCGAATTATGGTGTGCCTTAATTTCCTTATGACTTTGCAGCGTTTGCAGAGGGACTGCTGGGCATGCTTACCCCGTGATGTCAAAGCTGAAACAATATATAGTTCGGCCTTACCTCCGTGACGTCCATGACCTTGATGGCAGCCAGCTGTCCAGTCTTGACGTGTCGTCCCTGTGAAGAAACAAAACAGAGGTGAGTATTTACATTCCACATGGTAAACTCGTTGTGCCATTATTAACTGTCAAATGGCTGATGATTAATGAACTAGGGAAGCCTGTGCGTGTGTTACTGCCAGACACGGAGTAAATGCATTCCAGTGTTTTGCCTAGTAAAGTTAAATAAATGTACAGTTTTGAAAGTTCTCAATTTTTATTTTTATACATACTGCATGTAGGGCTGTAATTATTGTTACATTACAGATGAATCTGAACATTATTTTCACAATTAATTGATTAAAATGAAAAATGTCAATCACTGTTCCACAGAGCCCAAGACAATGTCTTCAAATGTCTTTTTTTTGTCTGATCACCAGTCCAAAACACAAAAAAATATTCAGTTTACAGTGATATAAAACAAAAAGGCAAAATATCCTCACACTGGAGAAAGATGGAACAGGAAAATGTTTGGCGTTTTTGTTTGGGGAAAAAAAAAAAAGAGGTTGCGGATTATATTTCCGTTGAGTGACTAATCTATTAATCAAGTAATGCTGCACTGTTGAAATGTATTGTATTTGGAGCTGAAATTATTCGTTGACTGCTCGATTACTCACATGTCAAATTAATCTGCAACTATTGGATTTTGATTGATGGCTTTTCTAGTAAATATGCACACATGTATCACACAACCTACTTAAACTTAATGTATACAGTGCATACCACAGATTAACATGTTATTCCCAAACTATATAGACCCAACATTCCCAGACTCCTCTGCTCTCCTCACACCCCAATGCTACTCCTTACATAAACAAAAGACCGAAATAGAGGCCTCTCTACAACCTCCCTCCCAACCCCAACTCTGGGAGGAGATAAAACATGGGACATTTTTGGGAGCTGGCCCAGATGGGTACGGGCATTCCCCTTCTTCTCTAGGACAACACTGCAGTAGCACCGTGTCTCTCTGCTGTTCACTGCAGCGACTGTACCAGACACACACACACATCAATACACTGCACAGACCTCGTCCACGGTTTCAAGGAGGACACATATATGAGCAAATTCTTGCCAACTCAGTCACACATACGAACACCCCCCCCCCCAAACACCACAACCATCAATTTAGCCAGTGCATTCCATAGTCAATTGAAACTGTATGGATTACAACAATAAAAGCCATGCTGGCTTAGGGGCCCCCTCTTTTCACTGGGCAGGAAAGGGGGATAGGAGGGACACTTTACAATGCCTTTAATCCTCTTCACTTTGATCCCAGGGGTCGACACTACAAAAACAACACTGACGCTGACATTATGGCTGTCAGCTCCCCATGCACTAGCTGCTGGCGCTGATGGATTCTGCTTTGCTGGGTTCGCAGGTCACAGGTGTAACCAAGAGGAACTCAGTAGTCAACCTCACACCCACATGCACTAGGACGATCCTTCAGTAAAGTCAACTTGGTAGTCATAGAACTTACTCTTAAAATGTGGTACTTTAAAAGGAAAAAAGCATATTTGTGAATAGTATTGTCATCCAATGATATTTGATAACATAGAATAATTTTCTACATATTACTGAGCTGAAACAATTAGTTAATTAATTGAGTAATTAGTCAAATGACAGGAAATTAATCTCAAACCATTTTGATAATTGATAAACTGTTTAAAGCAAGACTATGTACCTTCTGACAGAGGAAATATCAAATTCTTCCCCTTACAAATTAATTGTTGAGTTCATGAGCTGTAAAACACGCCCTTGCTTGTATCAATAAACTCCGGGGTTTTGCTGCTACTGCCTCATTTAGTCTGGCTCGAAGGTTGTGGTGGTGGTTAACGCTAGCAAACTTTATACAGATATTGCTGTACATTAAACATTACTGAGTTATTGTGATGACTTTATTTTCTGATTATGGTCCCATTCTACTCACTCTCAGTCAGGTTTCTTTTGAAGCACCTGACCGATGGTGTCTTTAAAGCAACTGACCACAGAGAATCATGGGAAATGTAGGGAAATCCAATGTCCTGTCATCACATATTTGCTGCTTGTAGCCACAGTCGCTGCTGTTCGGCAAAAAAACGAAAAAAAAACAGTCTTGCTTTAAATTGTTAATTTAACCACTTCTTCAAAGGTGAATATTAGCTGTTTTTTGTAGGTCACTTGAAGACCTTTGGGTTTTGTACTTTTGGTCAGACAAACAAAGCAAATGTCTACTCGATTAATCGAGAAAACAATCAGCAGATTAATTGATAATGAAAAGCCTTATTATATTAGTAATAACTAAACTACTAAGCAAATTTTACTCAAGCAACACTCTAGTAACCCACTAGTCAACTAATCAACAACCAAACTGGCAACTCAAACATGTATAGTCTTCTGTTTGTCTGTCTAAAGCAGGAGTGTCTAATTTTTGATAAAAGATTGCAAACTGTAAGCATAAAGTCTGTAACTACAAACCCAAACAGAGAGTCAAGAGTGACTCATTGCAGCCACTACTTCTCTTATGACAGGAGGCAACGTTGTTTAAAGCTCTCAAGGCCACACCCATAAAACCAAATGGACACTACACCTGAAGAGGTTCAATGGTGTCATATTTTAATGTCCATAAGATGACTGGTTTCTCTTTCTCAGTCCTAAAAGTGGGCAGAAAGAAAAGATGTCAGGAACTGAAGAATCAAGAAGCCAATTCTTTCTCCGCCCGCCTCTATTGGCATTACAGCTCACTAACAATGCCATCAATTTCTCTTTTTTTTGGCTGTTAATAAACCAAAGCTGTTGATTCTTACAATTTTACAGCTGACAGATTTTGCTTGGAATAGATACTGGGAGGTGAGGATGTGAATGTGCAGAATGTTTTCTGCTATGATTCCTTCTCCGTGAGCCTGAAGGATTTATGGTCGTATAAACCCAAATGCCTTTCAGCCTCTGGGTGGAGATAGGCCACAAGGTAATTGCATTTTGATGCCACAAAACAACTGAGGTTACACAACATTAGGACATGAGTGATGAGTAATGAGTGCCTGGATCACATACAAGTTCCCTGGCATGCTTTTATCCCCTCCCACCATCCATCCATTGCCCCTGAAATAAGGAAAGCACTGAGCAGTTACCTTGGGGTTGACACTACACTGCACGAGTCATTACAAATGATGTAGATCAGCACAAATTAAACAGTCAAGTTTTTGGAAGGTTGTATTTGGAAAAAAAGATGATGCCAAGTTTGTTCAATAGATCCTGCAAATCTACTATTGGCTGAGTTATTCTAGGAAGCAGTGTTTCCCATGGAATTAGATTCTATTTGTGGTGGTAGCTAGCCAGGGTGGTGGGGGGTATTATACCATATATAATACCTTATATAGTATAGTTAAATAATACCATATATAAGGTGCTTCACTGCAAATATTTTAATTGCCAAGTACTTGTGACAAATAAATAACTGAACAATATACAACTATTTCTTGCTGCCGATCTCAACTGTTGCTTCTGCCCTAGCTTGCTCTCCCACGGCAGCATGTTGGCTGCTGCCCTCCTCCTCCTGTCCTACATCTCTCTCTTCATTAGTTGCAACTATCCCTTCCTGACCCCGTCTTGCTGCCTCAGCTGCCACAGCAGCACTGGTTGAAGCCTGGAAATATTCAAAACAAATTAATCCGATAGCTGATCACACTGGTCGGACTGTTCCGGCTTTCCCACGTGTGTTTTCTTAACTTTCTAGGTACTATAATTTGGGTAGACTGTCTTTGCGCCACCTCAGGACAATGACTATTGAGCGTTTGAAAAATATTTTTCAGTATTCATCTGGATTGAGGGAGAAAATATTCAATGTTAGAGTTAAAAAATTAACAGTAGCATTATCCACTTGCACCAGCAGTCGATATTGACCAGCAGCTATGCTAGCTGTCTTCTTTGCGCGCAAAAGCCAACAACAATCCTTCCTGCTGTGCATGGTCACGTATTGATTCAGAGTGTGAACGGAGAGGAGGAGCTATTCAAAGAACGGTCCATAGATGACGTGTTTGTGCGTGCGTGCGAGACAGAGACAGAGAGACAGAGACAGAGAGAGAGAGGAGGGGCTGAGAGAATTAATGGGCTGCTCGCAGCTCTACACTGAAAATTTCTTTACCCATTTGATATATTATAGAAAATAGAAACTCAATAGGTGGTGGTCGATGTTTATATTGTGATGAAAGTATGGGAAACACTGTATGAAGGATTGGCAAACAAAATCATAGAGAGAAGAGCTCAACCAATTTATCTTTCAGACGATTTTAATCGGTGTATATGTTGTCCAACATATGCCGATACGAAAACTTCATTTTACGTAACATCTCATTCACAAATATATTTAATTGTTGGGCACAGTGCATAATTTTCTGCATTCATGACTTAAGAAAAGAAATGCAGCATATGGCTAATTGAATTTTCAGTATAAATCCAACATGTCACTGACAATTTCTGAAGGATGGCAAAATGTGACAATCCTGTTAAGGGAACAGAATTTTTAGTCTAGCATTGACCAACACAAACATTCTGCCGAAAGCTGGTCAAACGCAGACTGAACACATGCCCTAACTCACATCAAACACAAGGTTTTTAGGTCAAAAAGGCATAGGAAATAATCATAAAACAGTAATTTAAAGCATTTGACATTCAGTTTGATGAAGAGATCAAAGTAAATAAACATACTTCTCATCTTTACAATAGATTTTAAAAACTTATCTTGTGAACAGACACTAATAATATATAGCCTAATGTGTACTGTGCTCTGTGCTAACTTACCACATGTCATCCCATCAGAAATGACAAACCACATTACAACAATTTCCACTTTCGGCTTTTTAAAGACCAACTGTCCTATATAAGGCAGCAACTAATCCATTATTGATTAACTTGTTGGTTATTTTTACAATTGACTGATCCATCGCTTAGTCTAAAATATTTCAGAACACAGATAGAAGTTCAAATAGCCAAAAGGTCAAGTCAAAAACAAAAATATTCAATTTACAATGATATCAAACAGAAAAGCAGAAAATCCTCACATTTTGAGAAGCAGGAAAAAGGAAATGTTAAGCATTTTCCTAAAAAAGCCACTTGAAATCAAGTATAAAACTGTTGAAAAATTACATTTCTGACGATCGACTAATCAAAAATCAACTGACCGTTCCAGCTCTAGTTCTCTGGTTAGGCCCCTGTGACACAGATCCTTGAACGGGTTTTGGTCGGTCATAGGAGGGCTGCAGTTAGGCCCTGAAGGGCCCCTTGAAGCGGCCAGCTAGGCATGGCTGTGGATGGGGTTATCTGAGGCACTGAGCTATCACTCAGCCCTCCCTGGCCTCCATCTCCACTCCTCCATCACAGCTCCTCTTAACCATGGCCAGATGTGCTGCTGGCCTCTCTCCAGCTCAGCACTGAACCACTGACTGACTTACTGCCTACAGAGCCAGAAACATGTTAAAATCTACCCTAAAACAAAATACACTATTTTATGAGGGTTCAATTAAAAATGCTGTGGATAAATCTCACTCTACTAGACTAATAAGTGAGGTTGCTCTATTAAACTGAGTGCTGACATAAGGGGTAGTAGAAATTGAACTTTCCCATTAAATGACCATTATTTCACAAGCATGTATAAACTAGAAACTGTGTCCACAGTGTCAGTCAAAGAAAACACACTTCAGGTGCTGTCACAATGTCCACAATCTTTCACCGTTAGTGGGGGGGGATCCAGCTTCATAATGTACATAAATTAAAAACAGTTGCCCAAGATCACTGTTAGGAAACCAGCAAGTCATGTTTTAGGGTGGATTTTCACTTAACAGAAGTGAGCAGTAATGCTCAGCAGTATCGTTAGCGGTCTGCCCACAGAGTCAGTGTGGACAAAGGGGGAGTAATGTTTCCCGTACACTTTTCTACAAGGCTCATGTCTACTGCATCCTGATTGAGCAGAACACAATGAACCTCTCCCTCCCTACATCTTTCACATCAATGCATGATCAATCACACTTTTCAAACTATTTCAAAACCCCGGCTGGCTTTCTAACCAGGTCAACCTACGCTGCCATTGGACAACGGAGTGCTTAAATTGAGCGGCATGCTTTTCCGACTAGCCATGTAGGTGCAAAACAAACGTGGTTTCATGTTACTAGTTCACACAGCGAGGGAGGGAGAAAACTGCAGGGTGCCATGGTTTGGTTCTCAAAAGGTCACTGGTGAAAGCGTGTGTGTGTGTGTGTGTGTGTGTGTGTGTGTGTGTGTGTGTGTGTGTGTGTGTAGTGAGGCGTTAGCTGGTAGATCGGTGGTAATGAGGGATGGATAACCCCCCACCAAGGGGTCATCTGAAGATATGAGGTGGCATTTGAACAGACAGAGTAAGTAGGTAGGTGGACAGAAGATGATAAACGGGCAGGTCACAACCTCTATCTACCTTGAGAAGCCTTTGGATGGATGCGGCAACTCAGAACATATAAACACAACTCCATTTCAAGATTCGCTTACACACACAAATGCACACTTCTGCAACGTATATCAGATGAATGCGGGGGGGAAGAAATGATCAATCAGCAGTAAGCAGCAACACATGACATCGCAGGGCTGTGCCTCGCCCCTGCCTCTCTGGGCTCTACCACTTTATACTGCTGCTGCATACCAGCATACTGACCCAATTCTCTCTCACTCTCACTCTCACTCTCACTCTCACTCTCACTCTCACTCTCACACACACACACACACACACACACACACACACACACACACACACACACACACACACACACACACACACACACACACACACACTTAGCCTTGGCCCTGCTGCCTCCACTCCAGCTCTCCTAAGAGATGTAAGGATGGAAGTGGCAAAGACAAATATGCAAAGAGGGAGAGGTGGAAGCTGAGGGAGAGAAACGGTGATGGGAACGGAGGGAGGTTAAAAGACAGACAGTGAGTAGCGGGATGAGGAGGTAAGCTGGGAAAAGGGATGCAATGTGAGACTAGGTAAATGGGAAAGGGGAAGCACGCATGGAAAGCTGAATAAGAGTCTGAAACGAGAGGCCAGTTTGCTGAGACTGTACATCTATTGATCAGAGTGCAGCAGTTGGCTGCTGTAAGGGATCAAATATGCATGGTGGAAGGTCTCCTCATGACAAAATAGGAATTAAGAATATTTCAACAACATTTGAAGGACGTGAAAGTAGCAAATCAGCGATAAGCAAATGCTGCAAACTATGTCTGTATTTGTTAAGTATGTCTGCTTTAGAAAATATCCTATGATTAGGGATGTTGCACTCCGGGGTGCTCCGGACCCACCGGGCCATCGTTGCCGTGGAATTTCTCCCGGTGGCCAGTCCAACTATGACACACATTGACAACTATGTCCATTGTCAATGTGTTTGTGTGTGAAAGAGCAGCCCTACAATGAAGCAACGCGGCAAAACATTACGTTAGTGATCTTTTATGTTATCATGGGAAGTGTGGAAACATTTTCTGTTTATTATGGAACTGTGGCGGGACAAATTAGACTAGCGGGCTGCCACAGTCTATGTAATTAACGAGAAACACTGTATGTCATATTGGTTTGCCTACTGTGGTGATAACGTTCCCAGTGACTAGCACCAGGAGCCTTCTTTCTTTGCAGGTTAACTCCACATGCCCTTGTCGAATGTGGTTACGCATTGCTCTGGTTGAGCAGTTATATGCCAGTTTATTCTGACACGGTCCACATACAACCTTATTTTCATTTTCTATCAAAATCCTGCCAAGCTGCGCTAGTTTCATGAGATGTCTTCTGTCCCACTTTCTGTCTTGCTTGTTTACCACATCCGGGCATTATTGTGGGGAGAGGGGGGCTGCCGTCTGCCGTGGCTGCAGCCCCAGCTAGTGGCGGGCGGCTGCTTAACATCTTAGATGCAACAGTTAACTGGCGTTGTACATTAATAAAGTATAAATAATTAGTTTAAACGACTAGTATTTCTGGTGCCAACTAGCGAGGGCAGCACCACCAGCACCTTTGTGTCCCATCTCAACACCACCCGGGTAATGAGGTGGCTCAATGAGCGACACACAGATAGTGCTATGCACACACACAAACGCACACGCACAGAGAGACAAACACAGAGAGTTTTGTTCAGGCGGCGTGGCCAGTCAGGGGACACTGCGGGTCTTGTGACACCCATTAGGGAAAGGGTCACTGTGGGGGAGATGGGGACAAAAGAGATGCACACTGCGTCAGCTAGAGAGGATGCAAAGTGGAGGAGTGTGTGTGTGTCTGACATTCACCGCTTTAAACTTGAAATGTTTCACACATCACAACTTTCAACTATTCAAAAAGAGCACAGACGAATGTACTTACAAGCCCGCATGCTAACACAGTGAGTGAACAATAGAAAAAGAGAGCGAGTGTGACACGTTATGAGACCCTGGCCCCTGTTGCAGCATGAGTGACACATTCAACACCCCCGGCTTCTGACCTAAAAGCTAAACAGCCAATCAGCACCCAGGCTCCCAGGGCCTTTACCAATGAGCCCATACAAGTGATTCATTAGGTAAACCGTCAAGCCCTTCACTCATCTAATCCTCTGCTCTGCAAGTCAATACTAGAGCAATATTCATTAAAGTCAATGTGACAGAATTATTTTTTGATAGATCCTACAATCATGATTTTTAAGTACGTCTGCCTGTCTTGCTTTGGGGAACAAATGTTTAAATCAGCACTTTCACTATTTGCATTCACATCTTGATTATTCTCATTTAAGTTAGTCTATGTAGATTAAACATTTCTATAGTACAGATATCCCAAAATTTTACATGAATTATTGTGTAGCCAAAACTACTGATATATAAATCAAATACAGAGAAAGTTTTTTGTTAAAATGAAAAATATCTGCCAAATAATAACCAAATTTGCGGTGTCCTTGCAAAAATGTGAAATTTATCGCCATATTTTTTTTTATTGTCAAATATCAATACTGGTGCTTAATGGACAGATACTTGATTATTAACAATGATACATACAATAATACAATAATCCACACTCTAAAACTGTGGTATAAATCCTGACTCTTTTAGTGGACAACAAGTCTGTGTATCCTATAGGCCATAGCACAGCGGTCGATGAGGATTCAAGTGAAGTCAGACCTCTCCCACCCCCTGTACAGTGAGCTGATGGACCTACACGGCATCCACATCCATTGCCTCACTCATCTGAAGTGCAACCTGGATCAGCTTTCATTTGTTTGCAGACTGCGAAAAGATTCCAGCGCCGGCCTGTTTTGTAAAATCCACAATCTTCCATTTCTTAAATTTTTGAGCAAACATTCAAAGCACCTTTTTGCTTTAATCACTGACAGCCACTGCCCTGAGGTAAGCACCAGTCTCGCCCAGCACCATATGGCACCGGTAGGCATTTCACAGATTGCACGAGAGGTTCCGCTCCCTCCTCAGCAGTGGCTCCCACCCCGTGTGCCCGTCAGGCATAGCTAGCCCCCTGAGGACAGGGCTTCTTGTCCTCAGGGCAGGGGCGAGGCTGCCCCTAAGGTTGAGGGGAAAAAACAAAGGAAGAAGATGGAGGACAGTGCTGGGAAAGGAGGAGCTGCTGAGCTTTAGCCCACGGTATGAGCTGCTCTTGAATGAGCTCACACAAATTTGTCTTCATTTTTAAAAAAACATCCAATGTTATCACGTACAAGAGAACAAGTAGGGCTACTAAAAAAATAAGTGAATAAATCATCCTTTCATTTGATGCTTATGCCTTGGTGAGTATTCAGCCACATGACCTTACTGGCGATTGTCAGTGACTGCTGGCACCGCACCAGAGAGACCCCACTGCATCCAGTCAGTTTACAATAGATTTTAACCACTGGACGTACAATTCCATGCACATGAAACACAGAGACGCGACAATATGAAAATACCGGTGGGCATAGCCTTGGCACACCCCATGGATGCATATCAGGCAGCGAGGCAGGTCAGCAGGGGCTCTGGTGCCTCAGGCCTGACTATATATGGCCATTCTGTAGAGCAGAGGGAATCTTCCCTGCATACCATGCACAATTTGAGGAATTATGTCTTTTACTATGTTATCATTACTCTCTTTTTTAAATCCCTATATCCAGAGTGAGGCACCTGAGATAGTCTACTGAGCCAGTTGGTCCAGGGCCAACTGATAAAGAGTGAAGGGGGAGAAACTCAGAGACAATCTCTTTGTACGGTCTAAGAGCAGTGCTTTAAAAGAATGTGGAAAAAAATTGCATTACTTAAAAATAACTAAAGATTTGAGACCAACTGTGTGTGGCAGACTTATATGGTGTAATTATTCCAGTTAATAGTAGTTTACTACAAAATTGGAAACCAGTGTATTGCAGGCTTTGTCCATCATTGACATGCTTCTCCCACTGGTTTATAGCACAAAAAAAGCAGCACTTATGGCATTTTTCTGTGCCACTTTAAACAATCTGCTTATCGATCCCGGCTTCCATTCCTATCAACCAGCTTGGCTGAATCAAAATTAGGTGATTTTAAAAAAGGGCTTTTTAGCTATAACGCAATTTTCATGATGGCTGTCAGTCAAATTCTGCTGTGCTGTGTTTTCAGAAGTTCACTGTAACTTGGCACCCCTCCAGGGGCAACGGCTGCTGTCTTGGCACAATTCACAGCTAGAGAGCCAGCAGCACAGCATGGCCACAAGAACCTTGACATGGCATTTCAGGTCTTAGAGAACAGCTCCGTTCCTTAATTTTCTGGGATAACATGTAAAGCTGAAAGTAGTGCAACATAGCAGAGAGATACATAAATAGGTCTTTGTGGGATCTTATACTTGGCCAGCATTAATAGGTCTTCATCGCAGTAGGTATTGTTTGAATTTTTTCAATACTATTGCCAAAATGATAGTAGCTGTGTTTCCGTATCAACACCAAAACGATACTTTTTTTTAAATGAATGAGTAATAAGAATATCATCTGCGAGCGACTGACAGCTTATTGTAAGACTGTCAAAAGCAAGATATAAATGCAAAATCTGCAGTTATACACTTTACTCTTATTCTGAAAACTAACTTAATTCAATACAAAACCAGACATTCAGCTTCCTATAGTCTGCCTTAAATAACATAAAATATATAAATAAATTAATGTCTCAAAGGAATCAAAAGTCACCAGAAATCAAAGAGTAAAGAAGCTTGGTCACATTGTGTTATGTAAAAAGGGCCTTGCAAACTGTGACCAAGTGCTTGACAAAGCAGAAAAAGCCTCAGAGGGAGAAGAAACTCCACCCCGTTTTCAGTTGGGGGGCTGTTGTAATTATGCAGTCGCTTAGCGTTTGAAATCCTGGAGACAAACACCTCCCTTCTGTGGATCTAACTGACTGACTGACTGACTGAGCGACCCGAAAAGAGTGAGGAGACAAACTCAGCTTTGTGAGAGTGGTGGGAAGGTTCTGTCTGGAACTGGACAGCTGCTCTTCTGCCCCCCACCCCACCCCACCCCCCCACACTCTTACTGCACATGCTCACAGGCCACATGCTCATTCAACTGGTTAATATGACAGGCAATGCACTGATCGACAGCTGATCGACAGGAAGCTACTGCAGCGAGCTTCAGTATTAGGCTACAGTGTGCAATGACTTCACTATAGACACTTTGGCTTATCTTGTGCAGGCTGTTGTGACCGTGTCTTTGTGTCAACTGCGGGCTAATCTGACAGCCCTCTCTTGTACAAGCTCCATTCCCACACAGCAGCACTCGCAAATAGAATTAACACTGGACAGTGAATGGAGCGAGAGATTAAAGGGACAAAAAGAGGGAGAAGCAGTAATTCTCTGTCCCATGCGCCCGGCTCAGTACCATCTGGTGGGAAGATACCATGCAAGCATCACACTTCCTAATGACAATCATCTGCTCTTTCTCCCTGCATTGAACAGGGCTGACTTCAGGTGTGGTGATCATATGAGCACACGCATGCGGATGGGTTCGCTCTGTGAGTAGAGGCGGGGCAGATTCTGGGAGTTCAGTGCACTGGGGGATTGAATGCAGGTCACTGGAGCACTGTGGGCTGTTAGAATTAAATACTCAGCTTAGCTTGCTGCTTAGTGCACAAGCAAATTGATGTTTTTTTTTTTGGCTAGCCCGCCAGTACTACCCTATTAACAGTCCGTGCTGTGCCTACCAAACTAGATGTTGGCTTACCAAATCTTAACACATCATATATAGAAGCAAACAACAAAATGGAGCCTCCGCTGACTAGCAAGTTGCAACAATAACAACAAAACAAGGCCCATTACAACATTAGCTCAGGACAGGCTACTCTCCAATCCAAGGCCAGCCCTCCACCAAACACAACGGCCACATCTTTGACTTCAACTCGAGCGCTCGCAGTCTCTCTCCCTCCTTGGCAATGTCTTTCAACAGCCGCAATGTTAATTTTCAACAGAGAAATGTGACACCAAGAGCAGATGGCCCCGAGAGTGGGATTCCCATCCACTGAAATGGAAAAGTCCTGATTTAAACAGGATATGAATATTGGTTTTGTAAAAAAAAAAAAAAACAAATATAAAAGATGAACGAGCTGCAGACCGAACCATGAGGTCAGCAGGATTAGTCTTGTGTCAGATATTGTTTCTTTATCCCTGCCTCCTCACATACTTTTCAGTAAAACAGGTGATGTAAGATCGGTGATGCATCAGACACTAGACTGTCTGATTCACTCTTTACACACACACACACACACACTCCCAGCTGGACAATTAACAGGCTCTGATCAGACTGATACCAAAACAAACTGGTCTTACTAGAAACTGTAACATTACGTCTCTTTTTCTTTCTATTTAGCCATCAGTGATGTAGTCTGATAGCATCACCTAAAACTCAACAGTCTTTTTGATGTCAGTTCCTTTGTTCCAAGACTTGATAAGGGAAAAGGAAGAGAAAAAAAAAAAAAAACATTGGCTATGCTGAGCCTCCACTGTGAAAACAGGACAGGCCATGCACTGCGCCTCCAACCAACCTTGTATACTTGTCCATAGGTGCCATTTCCAACTACCTCCACCAATTCAAATATCCCAGCTGGATCCTGAAAAGAAAAAGACAGAAAAGCATTTCAGATCAAATAAAATACGATGTTAGCGTTTTTTTATTGATAAACAACATTGTCCCCTGTGAGCCAGCTGTTGCGCCCCGGTCTACCCTACATGCCAAATGCATCTCGAACAAAGGAAAACCAGACACTGGCAACACCTCGCTATGGCTCAGCGGTCATTTTCAATACTTCGGCTCCAACAAGAAGAGACACCGGAGAACAGGTCAAAACTCGCTCGTATTGGCCACACCGGGGGACGTGCGTTTTATCGAGCGACGTGAAATAAAGGAGAGCAAAACAACGAAAAACACACAGGCTCGGTTCGGCAGCACTCACCCGCAATGAAGCCAAGTCTATGTCTACTAGACTTTTAGCTGGTGAGTCGTTCGCCATCTTTCAAATAAAAGCCGAGCTTTCCTTTGCGCTTTAAAAAAAAAACAACCGTTAGCCGCTGTATCATTTGCGGGCTCTCCGGCGGGTAAACTGAACAGAGGCCGTCGCGCACTCCTCTCCACGGGATCCGCTTCGTAGCAGTAGACGCTGTGGTGTCGCTACTCCATGTTGAGGTGGCAGCAGCGGGGCTCCCTGTCCGCTCTCTCCCAGCTCGCGCCGCTGGTGTCGAGCTAGCACGAAGACTCGGGCTTCCGCTGAAGAGCTTCAACATAAAAGCCCCCCCCCGCGCTCATCTTTTTTTTTTTTTTTCCGAGCAAATGACAGATACATGCGTGATCACATTAAAAGAGGAGTCAAGTGTAAATTTAAACAATATAGTTACTGTGTTTTGGTTTTTTTTCCTTGAAAATGACCTGGCTTGTGCATGGCCATGTGCCTGATCCAAGTGTGCTCCCATTCGCCAGTGAAGGAAGAAGCACTCACATCAGTACTGATACAGTTGAGTGAAAGTCGTTCCTTTCAAAATTTTATTCAAAGCAATGTATTAAAAGCAAAATATGCTCAAATTATCAACACTTAAAATACTCATCGTGCAGATCTGCCCATTTCAGAGTGTTATATATATATATACTTATTGTACTGGACAATAATTGAAGAAGCATTAACATATAAGCATCACATTAATGTCGTAGATGGCAAAGGCAGAGTTAATTTGAACTACCTTGTAGTTTAATCTATAAAAAAATATATCGTAATTCATTTGATGATTATAGTTGATAAGTCAAGCTCTGAAATAAATGGAGTAAAAAAAGTAGCTATTTCCCTCTGAAATGTAGCAGAGTAATAGAAGTTCAAAGTAGCTTGAAATGGAGACTACTAGAACTTCTACATTATACTTAAATAAAGTCGTTAAATGTACGAGTACACTACTTAAATGAGTGAATGTAGTTACTTTCCACCACTTACATTAAACAAGACAAGACGCTGCTGAATAGAGCTGATTTTTAGGACAAAGAACAGCAAAAATGCTTTACATCTAAAGTCAGAGAGGCCAAATAAAGGTCTGACATAGTCATCTCAACTTGCTTACCCGGTAGAAATGTTCTCATGAAGCCCCCAAGCTTTTTGTTCTTGTTGTTACTCTGAGCCTGTGCAAGTCCAATTTCGTTTTAGGATGATAGCGTGATTTGGATAACTTCCGTTTCTAGCCTGCCCGCTTCTGTCGAGCTTGACGCAGCTTTGCTCGGGAACCGCACAAACGCAGGAAGCCGGTCGGCTTTACACAGAGAGAAAAAGGGCTGTGCCTAAATATATCCAGCATGGATACCGAGATTTTTCTTTATTCATTTATTTATTTATTTATTTATTTATTTTCAATGCTTTAATGCACTTTTCCTCGCCGACCTCACACTCTAATGTCCGCCTTGCGTACTGACACATGTGCGATTCACGCCCGCAAGCGGGGCAGGTGAGGCGGACGGAGGCTGACGGGAGCGGACCCCCCCCGCTCCCCCGCCACACAGCATCCTCGTGGACATGCGCATGTGAGACTTCAGTGTCAATATTGGCAATCATGGGTGTGGCAAGTGAGCGATCTCCGACGTGATTCGGCGTGTGTCGGGGCAGTGGACTCCAGCGGGGAGCCTAGGGAGCAGCGTGGGACACGAGGAACGAATAAACTGATTTACTTTGATTGCTGTTGAAGCCAAATGTATAATACGGGCTTTTGATGTGGGAGGTGTCACTTATGTTTCCTCCCAAAATAGCTTATATATAATATTTCATCGCAACATGTTTCCCATTCCCATTTTCGTCGGGGATGATTTGCCTGCATTAGTTTGCCGGGGTCACTCTCTGTGAAGGTTTCTGATTTCCGAATTACCTCCTCAGTATGACATTGGTCCAAGCTCGGCCCAAGCAGGCAGTGTGTGTTCTGCCTGAGCTGCAGCCTCAGCTTCCCATCACGGCAACAAAAAAAAAAAAAAAAAAATCAATATACAGGATGCTGAATTCTTACAAGGCCCTGTCAGCGGTGCACCCAGAGGTGCGTGGCTATGTAGTACAGTATAAAATATATGCCGGAGTAGTTAAATGATCAGAGGACTATTTTTTTCAAAATACACTGGCAAATCCCCGGCATTTTAAAAACCCTGGATCTTTATTAACAATACTGAAAAATGTTCAGCTGCAGTCTTTCAGGTATTCATCACAGCTCCACGATGAAACAGACCGATCTGTGGGTGAAACAAACTAAAACTGAACTTTCAAATGACACGGCAGAGCAAACCAGTCAGGCAAGATGAGTGAAGCGACTGCGCCGCGGGGAGACACACACACACACACACACACGAGCATGCAAGCACAAAGCCTTAACACTCAAAGGCTATACTTAAGACACTTAACCAACGTTTAAGCTCCGTAAATCAACTTAAATCCATCTGCCATAAGGTAAGCTTGTATGAATGACACTGAAAATGCAAATCCCATCCCACTCCCTACGGGCCCTGAATGTTTGCTGCTGGCATATGGCCATGAAGACATTGTTTTGCCCTTATTCCTGTGGTTCAATTCAACAGTCCTGTGTGGCGACGTTTAGTCCAAGGGTTCAACGGGGTTTGTGGTAACTAAGCAAGTCAAACTTTAGGTGTTTTACCGCCACCTTGTGAGCATTTGACATTATTGCAGCAAGTGGTCCCCTTCAATGTACAGTCTAAGGGGAGAGAGTATCCGGGAAACTAATGGGATGGAACAATCTAACTAATTTCTGAAAGCTAAACCTGCATTCAGGAAAAACAAAACAAAAAAAAAACAAAAAACCGTGGCAAAACACACACACACAAAAGTCAAAATTGACACGTGAGCTAACAAAATGTGAAAGCAGCATAGAAAGAACACATTCTTTTATTTCACACGTAACTATATTACCAACTAGTGTTGTCCTTGTATCACAACCACCTGTCCTAAAAGGTCACCAGGTGGTTGCAGGGAGGCAGTAGTGTCTTACAACTGGGACACCTTTTGTGCCACTAGTCAGCAAGTTAATATTATTATAAATAGCAACATGTAATACAAACGGTGAGTAGCAAGTCATGTTAAGAACATATACACTGTACATTTCTGATAGAAAAATGTTCCTTTAAAATCCAGTTCCAACTTTCTTTCATCATCCCAGTGCATTAACAACTGAATAAATGGAGTCAACAAGGCTGAGCAACCAGAACAATGGCTACGGTATGGATCACGGCACGAACAATGTCTTGGTTTCATTTTGAAAGTTAATTTTTTTTTTTAACCATTTTGAGGCTATTTCATGACATTTGATGGGTAATTTACTGTCTTACAAGACATTAATATGCCTTGCATGAAGCAAAAAAATCAATGGTAAAAAAAAATATAAAAAGTTAACACTGATTTGTACCTCATAAAAATATCAATGAAAAATGGTCGCAGAAATGTCCAGACAGTCTGTATTATATTCTCGCTGTTCACTCTTGTCCAAAAATTTTAGCATCCCGGATACAGACTACCTTTGCGTATGTCAAGCATGACAGCAAGAAGTACAGAAAAGACACATTGGACACATGTCAAAACGCATAGCCTTGTTCATAGCTTTCGTTGACAGAATGAATCATTCAAACAGGTGATCCATAGAGTGCAATATAATAGCTACTTTACAGGGTAATGGGCCTGTATCCCTGGATTTACAGAGAAAACCTCTTTGACATATAATTCTGTCAGAAAAATTAAATATAAGACAGCAAATGTGTGTCTATTTGACCCTCACCTGTATTTGATCTTTATATTGACCTTTTTCCACACAAAGTGATGCATTCTGCAACTTTTATCACTGCTGAATCTCTTTATGTGACTGTGTTGCCTGTGCTCACTTCCCATCTTTTGCAGCAAAACTTTCTCTCCTCACTGTGTCATGACACTATAGGTTTGCTGATAGCACGCTTATCAGTTACAGCCCCTGTTTCCGTAACAGTACTGTTAAATATTTGAATAGTAGGCAGCACTTTTTCAGCAATTGCAAACATAGCCAACATCGCAACAACCTTTCAGTTATTCCAACAAAAGTGGCTAAAATAAGAATAGACATTACATTGTGCCATCTACTGCCGATGAGCCATTCAAGTCTGCCAGTTTTGTGGCACACAGTCAGCTACGATACACCTCTGTTTCAGTAAACCAAAGAAGCTGAGAGGATTTTATATGAAAACATGTCTTTTAGTCAGTGTTAATCATTTTAGTTCAGTAGAAAGTCTGGGCTTGGGTAACCAAAAAGGTGGAAGTCACCCTGGTAACGCGCGTAGAGACGCCTGATGTCTCGCTTGCTCATGCCTGAGAAGTAGTGCTCCACCTTGGTCCTGTTGTAGCGGGTGATGCCTGGAGGAATGGCTGGGTAGGACACCAGCTGGTCGATGCCTGCTGATTTGAGGATGTAGGGGGCATCTTGCTCCAGTGTCTCGTGGTGGCCAACCACGCTGTAGTGTATTTCACAAGGTGCGCACAACTCTGCATAAGTCACCCAGTGAATAATGTGCTCACCGAACTGTCGGTCCATGCGGCGACGGCCTTCTGCATCACCCAAGTAACGGACAAAGTCCTCAAAGTGCAGGCCAGAGGCGGCAAGGTTGTTGTCGCGGTGGCTTTTGCGGTACTTGCGGATGATAGCTGGAGCGATGTCATGCTTGTACCAAGGCTCAAATCGTGGGTTCTTCACAAACTTGTCCTTGAATGCAGAAATCAGGCGCTCAAAGGGATCTCTCACGATGAAAAACTTAAAGTAGGTGTTCAATCTGTTAAAAGAACAGAACAAGGATTAAGGAGTAAATAGTTGTAATGGATCAAATTTTTCTTTATTGGTAGAACTGTCACAGCAGACTACAGGCATTTCTGCACTCTTGTTGACCATCGTGAAAACTGTATAATTTGATCGCTCACGAGGGATCAAATTATAGCCCCAACTAAGCTAAAAGATGATGCTCTATCAGCAACTGGAAGGCTAAAATTCAGGAATATCTGAGCGCCCCTTAAATTGTGCCGACTCATTAAGTATCATACTCATCTTTTGTTTTGAGGACATCCACGGTAACCACTTGCATATCCCGCAACCGGGGCCAGACAAGTCCACATTTATCGCAGTAACTCTAAACTAACCTGCGAGTAATTTCCTGCGGCGTGAGCGACGAGAGGCGGGGCAGTTTGTTTTTCTCATGGTCATGAACAAGGTTTTCTGGGATCTCCTCCACAGTGGAGAATGCTCCTGCCAGCAACAACATAAACGAAACATACAGACCTCCAGTCATAGAGTGTTGTTTAATTCTAAGAACATTACTGTCACGCTTTACCCATTTGTGTGCAGATAACTCGAAAAAAATCAAAGCTGGTGTTTATCAGCCATTCCTTACAACTATCGTAAACATGTGCATGGTTATTTCCTTCATCCAGTCCATGCTTACCATTCAGCACAATGAGGACCTTCTTCCATTGGGTATTGCCCACTTTAGGCGTCTGGCAGAACAAGATCTTGTGTTTGTCACAGACAAATATGCGGTCTAGGACAAACTTGGTGATGGAGACATGAGTCAAATTCCTGAGGCTGCTGTTCTTACATATAGTTGAGAGCAGCTCCATACGCTTATCAGCGACTGTCTGCCAATCTGCCAATGTAGGTACTGCTGAGGCCTGAGACACACACACACACACACACACACACACACACACACACACACACACACACACACACACACACACACTAATGTGACTGATGCCCTTTGTTTTTAATATGATGGCATGATTGCAAAGATAACAAGGGAAACACTTTTTTTGAAGTTAAGACACTGGTGGAGTGTACTCAGTAATCAGCTGTATTAGTCACCTGATCTGATGGCTGTGGAACAGGGTCTTCTGGGCTGGAAACGGGGATGGGTTTAACCACCTGGGCGCCTGGCACCGTCCAGCTCTGACCACCGACCCTCTCTCCATAGTCTGAAAATAACATTTTAGTGCGGGCTGAAAATTTTGAACCCCCATAACTGACAGCCTGAAGCGATCCACATAAGAAACAACAGCTTACCATCTACAGCTCTGAAGCTGATGAACTTGCTGACAAACATGAGGATGAGCAGCACCCAGCCGCAAGCCCCAAGCAGCAGCCAGTGGTGCCGCATCGCTTCGCACATCAGCTGACGGCCATGGAAACACTGAGCGGCGCTGCAACCCTGCACACACAGACGGACAGCTGACTCAAGGCTGTACCTGACTAGCTGGCTGTTGGCCTAAATATCGCACATGCTAATCTTAAATGTCGATTTAACAAGCCAAACCACCCGACGTTAGAGCTTGACCGAGACGTAACGTTACCTGCGGGTCAACTTAAACGAGTTAGCCAGGGTGGTATCCTCGCTTAGCTACTAATTGGTTAATGAATGTAGCTAAAAGCTAACATTACTGCTTTCTGTTGGTTTGTTAGCTACCTACGACTAACTTATCCAAATACGGCAGCTGGCGTAAACTGTACTTTAATCCAGCCAACTGGTCAGTAAACGTAGTTAGCCTACAAGCTAGCCACAACTGTCCCTCCCAGACAGCGATGAGACATGGAGCGGACAACTTGGACCACGCCAGTCTTCCTCGGTGAGGTCAATTCCGAACGCCAAAACCGCCACAGCGCCAGAGTATCCCTGTGTCGTACCGTACTGTTGAGTTACAGCTACTTCACATCTTCACAAACTCTGGAGAAAATGTTGGACGACGCCATATCATCTAGACTGCTGCAAAAACCGCTATTCGCGACATCCGACTGCCGACAATATAAGTAGCTCCCCCTAGTGTCGTCCCGGTGGCGACGCACTTTTCGCTACTGCCCCCCAGCGCAGTTTAAATCCGCCAGTTTGATCTTGACTCGTCTTCTCATTTTGTGAAAAACAGCAAGACATGGTGATTATACTGGTATATGACCGTAATTCCAAACCCATGGCTGAAATTCCTCCACCCCTCAATAAAAAATAATTTCGTACGGAATATTTGAAACATGTACAGCTCGAACAGTTGTCTCTATGTGAGCTGCAATGTTTAAAGGCACTGGAATAGCACTTGGTAAATTCCTTTCGCTTAAATAAGTGTACCTAATAAAAAGGGTTAATGATTGTTTCTCTGTTTACTTTATAATACTAATGGAAAACTTTATCCCTTTTAAGATTCTATCAACAGCCAGTAAATCCATTTGTAATGTTTACATATATGCATCTCTTGCCTGCTTATTGTGATACATCTGACTAAATTGTACTGTCCATACCTGCTCAGAGCATCTCAATGACCTCTGCCATCCCTTTTGTATGATGAGAAAAAAAAAAGAAGAAAAAAAAAAGCGATACTAGTGCCACACCACCAGTTATAATGGCCAATACAGTAATTGTTCAACAGGACATACTGGAACTCTAAACTACAAAAAAAAAAATGGACCCAGACAGCCTGAATCCCCTAAAATTGATCATGAGCAATTTAAGGGTAAAATATTACCGTTGAATAGCATTTCTCACCCATCATGAAACATTTATAATATAAACCATAAATCCAAATATAAGACACACCCCAAATGAAACCTTCAGTTGAATGCAAAAGCAGAAATAAAGACAAGACAAGAGCTCCTTTTGTTTCATTTATTCCACTCGCAGAGGGACAAATTTAGTTTTCATCAACATTGACTGTCTGCAGACCTGTTGGGAAAAACAAAAAAGAATGCCGGGATAAATGTAATGTCTTTATTGCTTCATTATTTGAATGTACATTCCGTGAGCCGGCATGTTTACCTTTGCATGTGGTGACAGGAACGTATGTGACCAGGGTGTACAGTTTGTTGGGGGAGTCCTCGTCCTCATTACGCTTCCTGGACAGCCGTACGCGTATCCTGTACGGCACATTCCTGCGCAACAACGCAACGGTTACCATCTTCACTAAATACAAGCTATCTGATGTGTTGTTGTACAACCTTTACACCGGCAAGCAGATGTGTCATGGCTCCAATTTCATGTACTTGTTGGAATTTGAGTGTCAAAAAATTTCTCAGTGTAGAAAAACTGAGTGACCTAGCAAACTATCACAACAAACAAGATTGTGAACACGCTGTCCCAGTTTATGTATCGAGCGCACGTTCAGATGTTGAGAAATTCAGGGTAAAGTAGGTTTTTGAGAAGCTGACCTTTTGGATTTCCTATATTCAGCCTAAAGTAGTGGAAATAGAGTATCCAGTTTATGCCCAGTTACCTGAGTAGAGTGACTTTTCCTGACATTTTGCAGTCTCTCTTCTTTCCTTGTTGACAGTATTGAAAATCAGAAAAAGTGACTAACACCTCACTCATAGCAAAAGGATTAAATCCATTAAATCCTCCAGTTATCTTGTGTACTCATTAAGCACAGCATTCAGACTACGTTCAATTTCGATAAATCCGTCTTCAACAACCAGTGACTTCTCATTCATGTGTGTACAGAAGGCACTTCAGCAGGGCTGAGTGATTTCAGTGTTTTCATATCACTGTTTTCCAATCACAAAACATTGTTTCGTGAAATTTAGTTGCCGCCAATTGGCAACCGGCAACTAAAGACAACCAGTTGTGCGCACTTTAACATGTAGCTTACGTGGTGTACAGAAAAAAAAAAATTGTTGTGTATGTCAGACAAAAATTAATCTCACAGAAACTCCATACTAAATCATATGTCCTGCTGCACAAAGTACAAGCAGGACAGTGTGTAGTGAAAGTGGTTTACACTTATGGGCTGTCATTACTTTGGTTTGATTAAAATTCATTCAGTTGTTGGTGTTTTTGCTCAGATATTAGTATTGACAGTATCAGCTCACCTGACACCCTTGCTCCACACTGCCTTGTTGAGGCGAGTGTCAATGCGCACGTCGGGAGTTCCCATCTCCTTCATGGCAAACTTGCGGATCTCCTTGATGGCGCGGGGAGCTCTCTTCTTGAAACCCCTGCAAGAAAACAGCAGCATTACTAAGAATTAATCCCTTCCAACGTTGAAACCTACTTCAGTCATTTATCAAACAATACCAACACTTTTTCCATCAGTTTTGTACACATGAAAGTTTTTACTTCTGTCATTTCATTGTACCTGAAATTTAAGACACTGAAACGTAATGTGGTATGTGTCATCATTGTGCAGTGAATATTGGTTGAGATAACAACCTTACTTGCAACCCTGCTGAACACCTATTAGAACCAAAAACTAGTCTCAAGAAGTAATTTTTAGTGTTCATCAATGACAGCGTTTGTCACCGCTATCTTATCACTGTCTGCAAAATAATGCAAGTTGTTTTGGAACAAATGTAAGTGCAAAGTAGCAAAAATTACTGGGTATCTGTTAAGGTGATACCAAAGTAGCACTACCTGCAGCGCCTTAATGTCACTTAATCAACCATGGCCACAGCCTCCTGTGACCTTACAGTACTCACACGCCATGGATGCGCTTGTGGACATTGATGGTGTACTCTCTGGTCACCACCTCGTTGATGGCTGAACGCCCCTTCTTTTTCTCTCCTTTCTTGGTTGGGGCCATCTATAAACAACAAACATACATTACTGCTAAGCATGTGAACCTTTCAGGAACTTTGAACTACTCGCTACCCAAACCACCTTCGGAAAAAAAAAAATAGTACCATAAGCTGCGTTGTTTTTACGAGAAAACATGTGTCTTTAAACTTCAATCTGACACCATTTTGCTACACCTAAGAAAAGCGGGCTACTCTGGTGTTATTTCTTACCGCAAACTAACCCGCGAGCTAAAGGGTAAAATGTTCAGCACATATGTTGAAACAAACAGCAATTCAGACTAGAACCAGTGTTTTACATTTGAAGCAATATAACAGGATTCTAGCTCGGACTGAACGAGCACAAAATAGCAACAATAGCAATTTGAAGCCACTCCAGCTCAGTCAATCGAAGCGCTAACAGTCCTCGCTTTTAATCATCTTTCGAGACGTTCAACCACCTCAAAAACCTAATAGAAAACACAGTGCAGCACTAATATGTATATTTATATGCGATACGTGGTTAGTGACCGCGTTAATATCGCAGGATGGCGTTAGATTGTAGAAAAATAATTTCCGAGAAAAATACTCACATCGACTCGTAGTTGAGACGGAAGTCGGAAGGACGGACCTAAAGTCGAGAATTGTGGGTAAAGGAAAACGGTCCGTTTTAATTTACGTCCGTCAAAAACGGTAAAAGTGTAAGGTTCCTTGTGTTGACACCCCGCTTTTCTCAACACTTTTAATATTTGTATTGATGAACATGACAGACTTTGCAGTGTGCGAGCTGAAATAAATAGAAAATAAAATAAACCTCCGAGAAACTAGTCACCGATTAGACTTTTAAAAATATTTGCAGCTTTTGACAAATTGTGAACCAATGAAAACTGAGAATTTCCTTTTCCATTATCAGACCAGTTACACAAAAATAAATGTTAAATGGGTAGTCTTTGAGTTAAGTCTCTATTCTGTTTATGTCAGTTTCCTTTGTTTAGGAACATGTATAGTGTGTTATGCAGTAATGACCCACAAAAGAAATAACGAATCCTTTGTGTAAGGCTTTGAATCAGTTTAAGGCAGAACATGAGGCATTTCAGCCATTAAAATAGATCTTTTATTTTGATTTTGCTTTAGGATTATGAGGTCTAGGACCAGATATGAGACAGCTAATCTATTTCTGTTGCTCTTCATCAAACACTGATATCAAATCACAAAAATATTTGCATAAATTATGAAACTATTTCCTCAATGAGAAATTAAAACGTAGTGTCAAAATTTAGAAAAAAATTAATTTTGCCAAAGACTTTAGATGTAGCACGTCCTCTCTATGACTGCAAGAATTCTTAAAAAAAGACTCAACATTTAATCACAACCACCTTCGGGTTGTGTTAACTCTTATGAATAAGTTCAGCACTTACCTCAAAATGCAGAGGTCTGCATCTTGTGGCTGTCTTCATAGCTCCCGTTATAGTAATTTAACCTTTATAAACTAGCACTATGTTTGAATTTCATCAGTTGTCCTTATTTGGCAAAATGTCATTACAATTTAAAAATGTCATTCCTCATTTATTTTACAGTAAAAAAAAAAATATATAAAATTAAAAAAAAAAAAAATACAGCATTAAACCAGATATCATTAATTGCACACCTTGGAAAAGAAACATGTAGCAGGAAAAGTGTCTTCCAACATCATAGACCTAAAGACAGTGGGCTTGATCAGAGCCCAGTCTCTCCATGTCTGTAATGTCACAGTTGCATGGCCAGGAGGAGGGGTCAAGTTGAATCCAGGTGTCTAAGGTAACAGCCTTTTTCCATTCTTATCCTGTTCTTTAAGTTGCTCAGTGCAACACTGAAGATGGTTTGTCCATTGAATTTCTGTCCCAGCACTCGCAGCATGCACAGCCTGCTCTCGCCACATCCCAGAGCTTCAGTTTATCCACCTGTACAAGTCTTTTTATTATGACACTGGATGGTCAACCACTGGGACACAGAAACAAGATGTGAAGTTCAAATTAATTATCTTCAGTCATTTTTTACCTAAGCACTCTAGTGTCTTTTCCTATCGGGAGCATTTTGGCGCCTTTTTTGGACGGTGTGGGCTGGTGAACGTTATGGAGAGGAATTCCACATGGCAGTGTTGAAGATCTGGTATTCTGCAGTCTATGGTGTTCTCTGCACTCACTTCAGTTCATTTCAGGGAGACATTGCCAAACTATTCAAAACAAATACATCAAGAAGAAAAAAAACAAAAAAAAAAAACTATTTTTCCACAGACTAACAGTTGTAACAACTTACGTTCAGTGACGGAATAGTTTGGCAGTGCTCATTCATGAGAAACGTTCATTCAAGTCCCGGCAGGATGTTTCAGTTTCAGTGTTGCTGCTGAGTAACTTCTCTGCAGCAAATGCTATAGATTTGTTCTGCAGATATTTTGTGATATGATGTAAACAAAAAATAGTAAAAACAACATTAAGTGTCACATTATTTTAAGGCTGGACAGTCACTTCATACAAAGCAAAAGACCCGTTACAAAAATCAACATCTAACCATTTTAATGCACAGTCGTAGTAACCAATGCACAATATATGAAAACAAAACATTCATATGAACTTGGTTAGGCAGGTGAAACAGACAATTAAAAAGCTGTTCTAAAACACTGTTATGCACCAAAAAAAAAACATGAAGTCATTTTAGATGTTTTACGTTTCTCATACATGGTTCATTACAAACCTCCATAGACTATAATGTCCGGTAGTCTATGGCACACCACTTGCAGCTTATCCAAAACATGTAAAGCAACTCTGAGAAATTCACAATTTTGCTGTTTTTCTTTATTTCCTCATGTGTCTAAAAAGGCTATTTATGTAAATGAAATGGGAAAGAGAGAGATGGGTAGTTAGAGGCTAGAAGAAGTGAAGGCTTAGAAGCATTCACCTGCATGTCTTTTACTCACTAAGCCCATTTCTCTCAGGACACACACACCTCGGGCTGTGCTGTGCCGAGCTTACTACTACCAGCTGCAGCAACTTCGGCTGCTGTCGCCGGCCCACTGTCGGACCTCTCTGGGGCCGAAGCCTGGCCAGCCACGGTCCTTCTGAAGAGACGCATGCTCATCTGCAGCAGCTCGTTGTCTACTACGGGTGTAGTGGGATACTGCTTGGTTAGGCCCTGAGGAAAGAAAAGAAGATTAAGAGATTTAAACGTGTCTTAACAACTATGATGAACTCTAAACTCTAGGCGAGAACAAGCTAAGAGAAGTGAAAAAAGGTCAATATTAATTTAATTGAAGTAAGTGATTGGATGGCATCTACCTTGTCATTTTTTAACAGCTGCCTGCGGATGGCAAAGTCCCTGCGGGCACACAGGCCCTTGCAGCAGGGCCCAAGGTTGCTCAGTAATCCTGCCCTCTCCACCCGCCTGTTCAGGGCCGCCATGTTCAGGGCCCCAAGGTCATGCTCAAACAGCTTGTCAGCATCTGGCAAGACAGAGGTGAAAGTGAGTTTTAGGCCGATGGATCACACAAAACAGAATAAAAATCAATCATCACGAACCGTGGAATAATGGCTTTTATCACTATCCCCACTATGAACTGTGATCAAAATGCCTGGTTTTGCTGATTGAAAAAATGTAATCATGTTAGAAATTTAAAATAAATGAAACACAAGGGCAGTAAAAAGGATAAAAAGTTGACGTTAAAATAAAAGGAACGTTATCAAAAAAATCATTACTTTCAAAGTGAAGTACAAACGACTGTGACAAAATTTGTCATTTTATGGTTAGATGATGTCAAAAAAACTCACCTTTAGGGTCATCCAGCTCAGACTTGCACACCTCTCTGACTTGCTCCAGGAGCTCAGGCCCAGCAAGTCGCTTGGAGATTCCAGCCCTGAGAAGTACAGCCCCTGGGGTGAACCGGAGCAATGCTGCCCCTGCTGCCCGGGGTTCCTGCTTCTGCTTGGGCATCAGGCTGGACCAGTCCACATCGATCACATCCACAGGACCTGTTGGGATGTAACACTGGGGGTTTAATTTAACAAGGTATATCTGATCTGTTTTACTGTGTAAAAATATAAATATGTTTGTAAGCGTTTCTCATGATACAGGTTATGAATTTCAGTTGGCAATATTTCCCAGTAAATTCAAACTGTTCTTTTGGTATGGAACCAATTAATCCCCCAAGCAGAAGCTATAACAATTTTTCCCAAAAAATATGGATAACAAATGATTTTACGTAATAGTCCAATATGGACATTTTCAACAGTGAAGGTATTTCCTGGTACCTGTAATTTTCTCATCGTCCTGCTGATCTTCTTTTTTCTGGCTATCAGCCAGAATTTCATCCAGCTCGTCGTCACTGATTGGTTCATACTCCTCTCCAACAGATGCGACTGACTGGCCATCATCCTCTTTAACATCATCGTCTCCTGAGAACAAAGAACACACGGATTCCGTTAAATTCATGTTGGAAAAAAACGGGAAACGGTGACATAAAAATGCATACATGCTTCCATCTTCTTACCGTCGATGCTGTCCGCCTTCTCCAGCTCCCGTTCCCGTTGCTCTCCCATGAGATGGTGACTGTTGCTCCCTTTCTCTGGCTCTGGAGGGCTGAAGGCTTCTCTTGGCAGCAGAGGCTCATAGTCGTTCCTGTCCTGCCTCATCATGTCCCCTCGAGGGTCTCCTCTCATTTCCCCTCTCAGGTCCCCTCGTCCTGGAGCCCTGGGGTCCCCGTGGGGTGGTAGGTCCATCATCATCATTATCCTCTCCCTCTCGCGATCGCCGCCTCTTTCACCTCTACTGTCTCTCTCCCTCTCCCTCTCTCGCTCCCTTTCCCGCTCCCGTTCATGCTGCTGAATGAGTCCTTCGGGGAGTAAGCGTTCCCTGTCCCTGATGTCCCGCTCCCTAAGGAGAGGTTCACGGCTGGGACGCATGAGCAGAGGCTCTCGTCCCCTGCTAGGCCAGTCCCTAGGTTCAGGCTCCCAGTCTCTTTGTTGTTGGAGGGGCTGTTGGAGGAGCAGGGGCTGCTGCTGCTGTTGCTGCTGCTGAGGCCGGAGGTCCTTTCGGTCTCGTTCCCGTTCAAACGGCTCCCTCTCTCTCTCCCGTTCCCGACTGTCGTAGGAGCCGGCGCGGGACCTGGACCTGGTCTGCCTCTCGGAGTCAGGAGAGCTGCGTCTGGAGCTGTGGCTGCGAGAATCCTGCCGGTCTGTAAGACAAGAGAGACAGGTATAAGTTAGGGTTGGATCAGAGTTTAAAGTTTTTATCGAGTATTATACTGTTCCTCGATGCTTTATTCAAAAAGGAATTGTTATTCAAATTCCATGTGTGTGTGTAAGTGTGTATTTACCTGATGAGGTGCTACGGCTGGGCTCTCCTCTCCTCAACTGGTCAATTCGAGATTTCCTCTCAGCCCCAGGAGGGTCATTTACAACCGGCCTTTCCCTCTCCCGCTCTCTCTCCCGTTCCCTCTCTCGTTCTCTTTCCCTCTCTCGTTCCGGTCCGGTGCCTGTAGTCTTGCGACCCTGACCTGGGGGTCGGTTGGGGCAGGCGTCGGGATGATGTGCGGCTCTGGTTGCTCCCATGAGGCTGTGGGTCTGAGGATGCAGCAGGGGCTGGGACATGAGGGGCTGTGGAGTCAGAGTCTGCAGCAGCATTGGAGGATCCTGGGAGAGTAGAGGGGCAATGGGTGGGGGGTTGCACCTCTCTCTGTCCCTGCCCACCCTGGGACCACCAGCTCTCCTAAGAGGCTCAGCGGGAGCCAGGGGAGCTTGCGTTTCCAGTGGTCCTCCTCCTCGGACTGTGACCTCCTCATCTGACCAGTCACTGAAGTTGTCCATTTTGGACAGAGGAGAAGGCTCTGCATTACCTCCAGTACCGCGGTGATCAGGCCTCAACGAAGGTGGTGGGGTCCGGGGACCTCTTTTCCTCTTACTATGTGGCTGATCCTCCTCAGATACATCAGATTCTCCACCTCGGGACCGTTTTCTTTTTCGGTCAAGTGCTTTCTTCTTTGCTACTTTCCTGGGAGAGTGCAAGGGTGGTGGTCCATCTGCAGAAGCACCAGTCGGGGGCTCGAGGTTGAAACGGTCCCCTACAGCAGCCAGGCTGTTGGCACCGCTAATCTCCTCATCTTTGCGACCCTTCTTCAGCCCCTTCCTCTGTGACTTTGTCTTCTTTTTGCCCTCCTCATGGGACTGCGAGCCAGCAGTGTCTCTGTCTTCGCTGCCAGTGGTGAGGGCTGAAGGAGGAGGGGGCGGCGGCGTGGATTCTCGCTGGTCTCTGCCTCTGCTACGGGAGTCAGACGGGGTGTCTGAAAGATGGTCTCCTCGTCTGTCGCCTACTCTGCCACGTTCCCGTTGAGGCTCTAGGTCCTCGTGGCGGCTGCGTGCTTCCCTTTTCTCGACGGCTCCTCTGCGCTCCTCATCCTTCCAGTGACTGAGCTTGTCATCAGATGGAGCAGCCCTCGGTGGAGAACGCAACAAGGGCTCCTGGGGCCGCACCACTTGGCTCAGCAGACGATGTTTGTCGCCGCCTGTGCATTTACACGGAACAGTCACAAAGCTACACTCAGTCCTTTTTAAGCATCAAAAGAAACTAGTCAAATAATAGATTTTTAAAGCAGCCTCTCTCCATGGGCAATTTCTGGGTTGAGGTAACTACTGTTATTACAAGGAAAATATCATGGTAAGGAACCCTGTTAGAAGCAATGTTGTGTTAAGGTTCATTTAAATCAATGAAGACAAAAGTAATTCTTAAAACTCAACTAAGTAAAAAGGTGCTTTTTTCATTGTACCAAGAGGAAAAATGCAATTTTAATTGGCAACGACAAGAAAGCGCATTTTACTTTAGGGTACTTTGGTTTAAAGAATTAATTTACTCTGGTACATTTCTCTTCACGCTGATATCACAGCCAATACTCGAATGTGTGAAACGAAAAGACAGGACATATAGGCAGGACCATTTACAAGCTATACCAAAGAAAAATAACACTTTAAATAGTTGAGAGAGCATTCCTAGGTGTGCATTATACAAGAAGTGCATTCCCCATTAAACAGGATAGTGTCCTATCAAAAAGAATTTCCCTACTGTCAGATGGAGGTGGACACACTGGGCTGGGGAGGAGGGGCTGTGGGTGGAGCTTGGCCTGCCCTCGGCCAATCGGGCGCTCACATTTGTCTTCTGCACTGTTGTAGCCATCGCTGTCCGCCGGACTGAGGTCCCGTGTTGATCGCTTAGGCGAGGGACGGGGGCTCGGGCTGCTCTCCACCCTGGGCCTTTTACGACTAAATGGAGGGAAGAGAATTATTACAAAAACAAAAAGATTAGATCAGTATTAGAGGAGCAGCACACCCATAGCTACATAACTATTTGGAGAATTCTAGATATTGTGATTCAGTGGATAAAATTGCTTTTGAATTTTTGGGAGTTAAGTCGAGGGGGTTCCACAGGGCTCACTTCTAAGAAACTGTTCATTTTGTATCTAAATCTCTGGTCCCAAGATGTCCCAATTGTTCGAAAGCAAATTATTTTCAGATAATACATTTTTTGGTCTCTGAAAGAAAACTTGTTTTATTAACGATAACCTAAAAATAAACCAATTAAGTTGATACATGCCTTGTCTTGCGATCGTCTCGGGTGTCTCGAACAGACCGATCTTCCCTGGGGTCCTCTCTCCTCTCCCGCCTCTCCTCCCTTCCTCTCTCTCTCTCCTCCCATTCCCGCTGCCTCTCCCGCTCCCGCTGCTCCCTCTCTCGCTCCCTCTCCCGTTCTCGCTCCTTCCGCTCCCTCTCTCTCTCCCGCTCCTCGCGCTCCCTTTCTCTCTCCCGCTCCCTCTCCCGCTCTCTCTCCCTCTCTCGTTCCCGCTCCCGTTCTCTTTCCCTGGCCCGCTCCCTCTCAGCAGCCTCCCTCTCCCTCTCCCGCTCTCTGTCCTTTTCTTTCTCTCTCTCCCGCTCCCGGTCCCTCTCCCTTTCTCTCTCTCGCTCCCGGTCGCGTGTCCGGTCGTCCCGTCTCTCCTCCACTCTATCTGTCCTGCGCTCCTCTCTCCTGTCCTCCCGCTCAGACTCCTCTGATCTCCCCTGGTGTCTGTTTGGGGAAGCCACTCTTTGATCTGGGAAAACAGACAGCGAGCTCAAAATAAAAAAAATGATCATAAAATACACATTCAGAGGTTTCTGGTGAGCTGTATCTGCATCCTTTTTGTCCTAGTTCAGATTTTACACAGGCTTAAAATAAAGCAAACCCAAACTCCCACCTCTCTCTCGGTTGTCTCTGCGATCCCGCTCTCCATGCCCTCCTCTCCTGTCATAAGAAGAGTCCCGGGCCTGCTCTCCTCTTCTGTCACCGTCATAGCGATCTCGGTCTGAACCCCTCTCAGAGCTTCTTTCGGTAGCGCTGCGATCCGTGCTCCTCTCCACACTCCGCTCGCGCACCGCACTGCTCCGTGACTCCCAGTTGTCATGGGTGCTTTCCAGTTGGGAACCCCGGGAGTTTCTGTTTGAGCCTGACACAAGATAAAGAAAAGAGTATAGATGTGTTTTAAGGGGAAAATATGGCACACAAAGGCTCACAAACACACAAAGTAAAAAAAAATAGAGGCACAGTAACATAAAGTAAGCATGACCTTATGAGCTTTTCGTTAAGTTTGTCTAATGGCTACAAATTAAATAAAAGCTAAATGTAATGTCAGTCCTTGCCTTTATCAGATGTTTCATTAGCACGCCCTCTCCCTCGTCCATTCCTCTCAGCTCTGTCTGTCCTGTTCTCTGCCCTCCCTTCAGCTCTCCCTCCATCATCACGCCCATGACCTCTCCCATAACTCCTGTCGTCCTGAGCCGTATCCTCCTTCCTGTGGGTGTCAGTCCTCTCCCTCTCTCGCTCCTTCTCTCGCTCTCTGTCCTTCTCTCTCTCCTTCTCCCGTTCCCTCTCTCGTTCCCTTTCGCGGTCCCGCCGCTCCAGGGACTCTCGACTGGACCGGGTCTCTGTCCTGCTCTCTCTGGAGTCCTTTATGTCCCTGTTGTCTCTGTGGTCGCGAGAGTCTCTGGTTGTTTCCCTTCCTCTGTCGCGAGCGTCCCGACGCTCACGAGCCTCTCTGGTCTCCCTGTCGTCGCGAGCGTCTCGTGATGAGTGCTGTTCAGAGTCATAGTCCCGGTCGTCACGGACACTGTCTTTCTCTCGCTTGCTTCGGCTATCTGGTTGAAAAAGAGAAATATAGATTAACAAGTGATTTAAATTTAAAACAGCTTACAAGGCATATTGATCTGTCTTGATCCAAGTAGGGGCATTTTTAAGAGGAAACAATAAAGAACTATATAAAGAACTCGATTGCTACATTTGCCAATATAAATCAATCATTGTGCAAAATGAGACATATTCTAAACCCATCTACAGTAGTTCTCAGGTGATAACGCCATGTTATCCAAATTCAATTAAGTTTTATTTTTCACTCCAAGAATTTTTACTCGCCATTTCAACTGAGATACTACTAAATAAAAAGCATGAATGAATTGCACATTCAACACCTTTTATGAATACTGACTTACTTGAGACTATAAATTAGTCATTAAACTGATAATCTCCCCCTCTGAATTTGCTCCTAAAGACTCACTGCACTATGTGGCACAAGGTATAAAACAGAGAAACCAGACAAATAAAGTAGAAGACTGTAAAGATACCATCTCTACGCTCATGTCTGCGCTCTTGGACAGGCGGACTCCTGTCTCTATCACCCCGACTCCTCTCGCGGCCCCTGGAGTGGTGCCGGCTGGGGCTCGATCTGTCCGATCGGCGGTGGGGCGAAGAGGTGTCATGGGAGGCTGGGGGCGATCGGGAGCGCCTGGAGCTCTGAGGTGAGGAGGCGGAGGCTGCTGCAGTGCTGCGGTGGTAGGCGGGAGAGGACGAGCGACGCCGACGAGGAGAGGGAGAGTGTCGCTGGGCAGAGGAGCCAGAGTGGGAGGAAGGGGAGTGGTGGCGGGAAGGAGTGGGGCTACGGTGGTGGCGTGGAGGAGAGGGAGACCTGCAGTGAGAAAAGAAGTTAGTTCCTCACAGGCACTGTGCCCAGGATTTACTGATTTAACTATACTGTTATGAAAATGGATCATTATCAAAGAATACTAAAGACAATATTTTATTTTTGTCGAGAACTGTCCGGTAATTTTGTGGTGACTGATTAAAGCCTTGAGCAAGTAAAATTTTGCTCAGTGGCCTACATGTGCTAACCTGCGAGGCGGGGAGGCCAGTGCAGAGGTTTTGTGGGACGAAGCTTTAGGAGAGGTGGATTTCTTCCGGACTGAGGGCGAAGCACCTCTGGAAGGAGACGACACACTACCAGAGCGCTCCTCTGATGTGACCGACCGCTTGGCTTTGTGGGAACTGTCTGATCGGTCCCTGTAAAGAACAAGTTTATATTCAAAAGAAAGAGGATTATAAGTTGATAAGATGATAAGTGAAGAGGATTGGCTTGCATCAGCAGTTAACCCACGATAGGTCTGCATTGTACCTGCGTTTTTCCTTCTTCTCTTTGTGTTTTTCTGTATCTCGTCCCCGATCTTTCCCTTCCTTTTGCTTTTCCTCAGACTTCTCCTTGTTTTTGTGCTTGCCTTTGTGTTTCTTCCCGATCACAGGAATGTCCAGGGGGACTGGGGGAGGAGGACTGGGGGTACGGGGCCCTTTCTTTTTACTATGGCTCCCTTTTGAAGTCCTGGTTGGAACAAGATTGAAAAAAATCCAAATTTTAAATCATCAAAAAAAAAAAAAAAGGCTGAATGATCAAATGGCCAAGCCTTCCCATAAATATCACAAAAATCTGCTGAATAGTTTTTGAGATATCCTTGTAACTAACAGACCAAAAGGACTGAAAATGTAACCTTCTTGGCAAAAGTGACAAACAAAGGAACAAACAAACAAGGCCACCCACAGACTCCTACCTGGCAGATTCTGAAACAGGTGAGGGTATGGACGCCTTCTTCTCTTTCTTCCCAGAGCCTGGCCCTTTGGCTCCACTTTTGTGTTTCGGGGAGCCACTGGACTTCCTGGATGACGGTGAATCTTTAGAGCTTAACTGCTCTGGTGAGGCCTGAGGGACAGACATGACAGATCAGGTGGAAAATTCAAATCAGAGTCTCTTGTATAGCGAGTGCAGAGAGTTGCCCTGGAGGAAATCAAAACAAAAAGGTAGAAACAAGGCTGCAACTCATGACTACACACTGTTACTTACCTTCGGCAAGGAGGTGGTTCTTGTTTTGATGGGGGTCTCATCTTTCTTGATGACAATATCCTCCCTCTTTTCCAGGTTCTCCTGCTCCAGTTTCATCAGCTCACGTTGAATCTTCTGGCGCTTCATCTCTAGGGATAACTCGTAGTCGTAGTCACCGATATCTGAGTCTGAAAGTCAACCAAAAAACACAGGCTTCTATAAGAAAAGAAAATGAATCTGTCAAGTCAAAGCCCATATCAATATTATTTAGTTCACCCCAAATCATAAAATCAACTAAAGAGCTTTTATGAAATTAACAAATCATCAGATCACTTGTCTTTTAAACATTAAAAAACAAGCGACTGAACCTTCACGATTGGTTTCCCACTCTGCGGGCTCTTCTTCACTGGCTGGTGTGCGCTCCTTTGTGATCTTTATGTCCTCCTTCTCCCTGTGTCGGCCTCTGGAGGAGTCTCGCTGCTGTAGATGGATACACGCACATTGATGTTAGAATGACACCTGCATGTTGCCTCGCATCCTGTGCTTCTTCTTATTATAAATAGACTAAATGCGTTATAGTTCCAAGCTCAAAAAATTATTCATGCTCTAAAATCAAAATCAGCTTCAGATTCAGAGTCAGCAGTGGCACCAGAGCTGTTTCGTCATTTTAAAAATCAGCCTTCATTTACGCATTTGCCAACCGATTATCACTTTAAAAATTTGAACAAAAGGAGCAGAGAACTCACTCTTGCTGTTGGGGATGTGGGCTCGTCTAGGTCTCGCTTCAGGATTTCTGGCTCAACATCCTGTCTTTTATTCTTCATCCTCTCCCGCAGATCACCTGTGGGTCTCTCGGTTGACCTGCTCCATTAAGACATACATACACAAAAAAAACATACACATGGGTTGAAGTTACTGTATAGATCATGCATTTGATTTGATATGGACTTAATTCAGTAATCAAAATTCATTAAACAGGGCCATAAAAAGAGAGAGAATAGTGTGTCCAGGCAATCTTACCGACTGAAGCTAAATCCCTTGCCTCGTGGCTGACTTCCATGTGTGTAGCGACAAGTGTTGCCGTAACTGCAATTACCGGTCTTCAACCAATTTCTACAGTGACTCTGAAAGGGACATACAAATTCGTCTGATGAGATAAAGCAACATCCACTGACTAAACTGTGACGGCCATCACAGTAGGGAGACTAGGAGGACATCGGATTCAGTATAAAAAACACAAAACATACATTATCGGACTATCAAACAGGTTCTCCTACTTTAGATCCCTGAATCTAGAATAGTGAATCACTCAACAGGGACAGAGGTTTGTGGCCGACCCTGATCTTTGCCCTCCCATAACTGGAATGGGGGTGAAGGGGAACAATATGCTATACCATATGCATTGAACAAATCTGGATACCTCAGTTGGCATACATGTGAGTATTTAGCGGTCTAGACTATACATACATCAGCAGCATTACTCCCAGTGCTGGGGCCAAGTCTTTCGAAAACACTGGGCCTGCGGGAGGGGGCGGTGGGGTTGCTGGTGCTGCTGGTTGTGGTGCTGCTGCTGCTGTCAGATATGGTTTTTGAATTCTCCACTGTTACCTTCCGCCTGATCTTGGACATTCTGCAGGACTGGAAATATGACAAACAGAGCTTAATGAAATGTCTGTGAGCTTTCATCTGCATCGATATAACTATCCAAGACACACCCTGACACTTAAGTAGGAATGCTAAATAAGTAATTGCTTAAAAGTTAACGGACTAATGGCATTAAAAACAACACGCCTAAAACTGTACTCCACCGAACTCTATGCTGTGTGACTACGTTTCACCTCCAGGACTCACTTCATTAATTCCGAGTGCAAGGCTGCAGATTTTAGCCCCCTAAACTGCAACTAACAGGATAATTGTGATCTAGCAACTTTTGCTGTAAGACTGGAATTTATAGACTGGGCTGCCTTCAGTTTTAGTTTTTCGATTGGTAGCCGCATATCCAAAACATAAACACATGCAAATAACTTGCTCTGTGGGTGTCTCTGCAGCTGCTCTGCGCTAACTTCTAGCGAGACAGTCTTGCACGCTAGCTTAAGGTTTGCCAAAGTTTCTTGCTAACTACACGACTTTAATGCTATTTTTTGAGTGTCTCACATTCACACACACGTATGCGAGATTCAAATGTTTAGCCGGTTAGTGACTAACTATAATTATTTTTGCATGCCTCATGCTGGAAAACCAAGCTAATGGATGCTAATGCTAATGTTAGTCAGCCGAAGAGCTAATGGCTTCATGTTTTATCTTAGCGCGGGGCCTTGAAGCCACCTTCAGCAGCGTGTCTGGCGGACAACGTGTAGAAAACACAGCCGACTCACCCAGGATATTGATTCGGTGTCGCATCTACTTTAGTCCCGTTAGTGGATTCAGCACTTGTAGAATTAACAAGGCTTATTCTTTAAAATCAAAGGCAGAAACTGCCCCGAGTGCCTTCATATTGGCGGAGGGTGCGCATCAGACGTCGTGTTCTTCGTCTGTGGTTTGTAGAGGAGGTTTGTACTCCAGGGTGTTGCCTTACCGCCACCTGCCGAATATCTTCTCTGCGCTTTTACTTATTGATTTATTTTTTTCTCTAATGCTTCTTCTATAGTGTCTCTCTCAAAACTTTGACAAGCTTTAATATGTCTATTAATACTCGTATCGGTAACTAGTATGTAACAACAGTGATCAGCACTCAGTACGGTACAGCTGACAGTTTGACAGTTTGTGTACTCGCTAGGCTTCATTTTGAAAGCGGTCACCGGAAGCGAAAAAAAAGGCAATTAATACATCTGTTAATGAATCGGTTATTACCTATACCTATATTATCATAATAACGACTATTCTGACAATTAATATTGTTATGAAACATCATTAGAGATCCACTCTACAAGACAGATATGATGGGGTGCCGACATTTCTGGGAAACTCCTACAAAATAAATTTCCGCAAGTCCTTTCCTATGTTCTGTCCAGTTTATGTTTGTACACGGACAATAACATATGCACTAAATAAGTCATAAGAAACAGAAGAAAGATACTGACACTTAATCTGTAACTTCAATAAGTTTTTTTTTTATTGTTTGTGTTACAGTTTTTATGGCCACAAATTTTTCTTGATCAATAAAATGCAGCCATTTTCTACACAATTTATACGTGTATGTTTAAGGTATATGCAAACAGTCAAAAGAATCTCTGCAAAATAGACACCCATAATATATACAGTATTAGAGAAATCACTTTACAAAACATATCTCCTTATTGCAAAAAAAATACCATGAATGTCAATCTGAATATTCCTAACCCATTGTACTGTGACTTCAGCTCTTACAGGCTAGCTGATCTTTTAGCAATATTACAAAAACTCTAGGTTTCATTCACAAAAATGGCAAAACATATTGAACTTCAACCCTTATGGCAGGCGTAACTGCTTAGGCAGTTTGAGGAGAATCTGTTGGTGCCTGCGTTTTCTCTATAACCTTGAGAGCAATGGTCTTCACAGCAGTCAGAGCCTCATTGCAGGCCTTGGAAATGTGAGATGGCGGCAGAAGGAAGCCATAATTCCCACGGTCCTGGAGCTCAAATGTGAAGGAGTATTTGATGCCGAGGTTGTAGGCCCAGTCGTCAGAACCACCGGGGGCCAGGTCTGGAAAAAGGGAACGCCAGTCATGTACTTTGAGAGCGACGGAATCACCCAAGCTTGAAAAATAAGCCCAACTTACATATTGTCCTTGCTCCAGCACCATATTTATAGTTGTTCCTATAATATCTTCTGATTTTCTGGGCAGCTTCTTGGGCCATCTCAAGCTTGTAGAAAAAAAAAAAGAGCAAATTTACACAAACATTTAGAAGTAATAATCGTACAATTTCTATGTACCAGTGAAACAACTGCCTTATTTAACATGACATACTAAATTACCTCACAGATCTCATGCAGTATAAAGTCAACAAATACTCTGCATAGCTCTGAACTTCAGAATCCCACAATTGAGCCTTTCTGTGTTCAGTAAACTCCATTCAGAATGAACCAGGGAACATGTAAGCTATGGCTATAAAACACTCCCACTTATCCCAAAACTCTTATTACTGATGGATAAATTGATTGTTTGATCAGTCCAAACCACTCACCAGGTCTTTGTGGTTCTCTGCTTCATCCAAGGTGCAGGAGTATGGGAAGAGCAGCATCTGAGAGTAGGAGTGGATGCTGAGGTAGAGCTGAACCGTGTCCTTGTGACTACGCAGGAAGTTGGCAACGGCCTGCGACTCTGGCTCGGACTCGGGGAACGCACCGCAGTAGATCTCAGTGCAGGGCTCATGAGAGGCTCCCTCCGCTGGGAACAACACTTTGCCTTGTACTATTCATACTCCCCTTATATATGATCAAATGATAAACCTAACGATGAGCTGAGTTCAATGTGTTCAGGTGTGTCAGGACATTTCTATAGTTAAATTACTTTCTGTGGTATTCACAAGTCCTTTTTTAAAATTAGGAATTATGCCGAACACAGGAAACTTCTTTGAAATACTGGCCACATAATGAAATAAAAGAAAATCATACAGATAGAAGAAGATAAAGATGTAATTTCGGGACTTTCTCTGACCAAAGATAATCAAGTCTTACTTAGTGTGGCTCCATAGAGTGGTTATGATTGTTAGCTGACTGTTCATAAAGATGCAAAATCTTGGATTTCTGACTTCCCTGCTTTATGTTGCGAAATGACTGTAATGTGAGAGGAAGGCTTACTGCACCAGTTGGCATCAAAGTTTCTGTTGAGGTCGACTCCAACGCAAGTGCTGCTCCTGCTGACAGAGCGGTTCTTCCTCCACATCCTGTTCTGGAACAAAAACAATTTTTAAAAAAAAGAAGAAAAAGAAAACAAGGATAAATCATGACTCCATTTGAAATTGCTTCCTTTACAACTGCTCGAGCATTTAAGAACAGAAAGTATGGCTTCTGTTTCGTGTGTTCCTACTGTTGTCCACGTGTACTGGTATCCATCAGGGTTCATAACAGGCAGGACGTAGACATCCATGTTATCCAGTATGTTAGTAATGTCTTGGTTGTGCTTGTAAAATGACAAAGACTGCGGGAGAAAGGATAATGATTTTAATGAAATTGATCTGATACACGAACAGGAACTGTTTCTTCATGACATTTCCAATTCCAAACTACCATAGACACTAGATCAAATGTACTCACATAGTGTACAAACCATAAGCAGAAAGCAGGAGAAATCCACTCTCTGGCATGGATCCCACAGTCAATCCATATTGCTTTCTTATTTGGTCTATTATTCACAGACAACTGAGAAAGAGAGGTCAAACATTAATGCGAAGTGTGTATCGGACTTAATTCAAAGTGTTAGTGTAAAAACAGTGAGTTAATTTCTCTCACTTTGACTGGAAAACAAAAGTCTCTGAATATTTTTCAACTCAAGATACAAATGTTGCTCATTAATTTGCTCTGAATGTATGGGAGAAAAGTTCAAATTTGTCCACTGGCATCTTTATCATCATTGCAGTTTATGTGGTGTGGGATCCCTTTACCTTTAGAATGTACAGTGGTTGCTTTTCATATGAGGAGCCAATGAGAATGGCTCTGATCATGGTGGGGTTTTCCTGTGAGGTCATGTTTATCCAATCATAGATCTACAATGGAGACAGTGCGTTTGCATGTAAACTGTAACATATCGATGAAGTACAGTACATCTATACATTCCAATGCAATGCAATCCATTATTCCTGAAGTAAATCCTGTTTGTGAATGTTAAAATGTTCAAATTGTTGATAGGTAAAGATGAAAAGCACACATCCTCCAGACTGTGATAATTATCGTAGAAAGTTGAGCTGCTTCGTGGGTGTGTGGAGTCTTTTTTTGTCTGCATTTCGATCAACTCATTGGCGTTGGCCAGTAAAACCCTATAATAATCACAGAAGCAAATAACAAAACCTGTAAACAGCCGTGAAACATATAATCCTTGGTGAGCAAATACTTGGATGTTTTCAGACAAGCGACATACTCGTGGGTTATGGCGTGTTTCTGTAGCAGATCCTTGACAGCCTCTGAGCTATTTACAGGAACAAACAGGTGGACTTGCATCTCTTCTTTGATGTACTGATGTGAAACAGGCTGCCATAAGGTTGTCTGTGAGGAAAATATGCAGCATCATGAATTGAAAGAGGGATTGAGATCAGAGGAACACAATAACTGGTTAAAAAAGCTCTTTTTTTTTTTTTTTTGGTACCATATATTGGGTGGACACATTCCTCACGATGTCCACTTGTTCCTGTGTTTTTGGGGTGATTGATAGAACTTGGTCGCTGGGTAAAAAGGGAACAAGAAATCAGTTAAACAAGTTGTCCCCCATGAATGATGGAGACCACCGTGGCCCAGTCATAAACGAATATGTCACAATGTTTTCACCTGTAATATTGATAGCACCAGAATTCAAATGTGAGGTTTAGTTACAAATGGTGTCAGTATTAACTAATCCACTGACCTGTAGAGTTTACATATGTGTAGATGTACCACAACATACATGATACAAGAGTGTGTGTTTGCGTAAGTGTGTCATAACCCACTGTCTTTGTGGAAAACCGTTCCTAGATACTAAATACTGTTAAATTCCTTGTAAAACAAAATCACCTAATCAGCTCACCGTGTTTCTGTGCAGTATCCTTGGTCCAAATTAATTAAAATAAACAAAATCAAAAGAGTCCTCATGATGTCAGGATCCAGACTGGAAATGGCAGAGGTTTGTTCAAGCTGTGGGAGTAGGGTGTCATTATTGATTGACACGCTGTTTATTTAGAAGTTAAACTTTACTTTTTTTTTTTTTTTAAAGAACGAGGGCATAGATCAGCCAACATGGCCGAGAGGGAGCAGGTTAGCGCGTTGCTGGTGCCATATCTTAAACAGCTTCAGCTGAACTATTTGTATAACGTACAAATGTCCAAATAAATGTAACCAAATGTTATATAAATGTTATATAAACGTTACTATTTGACCCGTCGTCGATATAAGCGGGGGGGGGGGGGGGAAGGCGGTGCAGGTAAACCTCCTCTCCGGCAGGTGGCGCCAGATAAACTTAAATAACAGGAGGAAAACGGAGGCGCAAAGCGTCAAGTTGAAAGGTGATGTGTTGTCAAGATGTCGGGCCATGATCAACTGGTCCATTGCTTGTGTGAATTAACGACGTAAGATACTTTTGCTTTTCAAACAAAGTATTTAAACCAATAGATAAAATGTTAAGATAGCTTGTTTCGTTTCACTGTATGTCGGCGGCTGCTCTGGTAGCACCTTGACAGCGGGACCAGTAAATACTGACGGTATTTTATGTTATTCAGCTAGCTTGGTTATAGTCTTTGGATAAAAATAATCGGCTTTCTGGTTTGTCATAAGAACGCGACAGCGAAAAACAAACTCTTAACGTTTAGCGAAAGCAGAGCTTCTTTGTCAGTTTTCTCCCCTACATAGGAAGCACCAAGGAATACAGCATGTAATATTCCTCTACACTGAGTTTTTTTATTTATTTTTTTTATTTATTGTGAGTTTATTCATGCATTACGTGCACAAATGCATTATTTAGTATTTATTAATCTTACATGTCACTACAATATCTCAATAATACTCCTACAGCTTAGTTACACTAAAGCTTTTGCTGTGATGATTGTTTGTTTAAAATAGTGTATTTCTAAGTAGAAGCTTTAATTCTGACTCTGGAACAGCCTTCTGCAAAGTCTCAGAGAAGCCAAATCAGTGCACACCTTTAAAAAGCATCCATTTGTTTTCTTAGACTTTCACTAGATTTTAATGCCTTATTCTCTTCGTCCTGTTTCACACTTTGTAACTTCTGTTTTTGGAAGATCCATATAAATGAAGTTTGTCTGCTAATTGGCTGTTACCCGTGACTCATTGTGTGTCACGTCTGTGTTTCAGGTTGCTGTGGAAGCTGCTGCTGCCCCTGGTGTTCCTGTGTGTGCTGCTGATCGCCGTCCTGGTCCTGCTGGTGCTGGCGGTGCGGGTCTGGCTGCAGAGCAACAGGAATATTCGGCGGGCGAGAGACGGCCGTCCAACGGTGGCCTTCTTCCACCCCTACTGCAATGCCGGTGGTGGAGGAGAGAGGGTGCTCTGGTGTGCCATCAGGGCACTTCAGAACAGGTAAAGCTGATGAAATCCTTTTGATTTGTTTTTGTTTTTTTTGTTTTTTTTAAGTTTAAAGCTCAGTGTCTCTACTTCCCTCAGCCTAACTGTTGTAGTTACTACTTACAGAAAATTGTTTCTTTTTAGTCAAAGTTCTGCAGTAGATTTTTCCTTTTTGACAGCACTACATGCAACCAAATATAAGAGGGAGCGAGCTGGAAAAGAAAACAGATCAGAACTAAGCGGAGACTGGAAATTAGTCATCTGGACAGTTAGAACAATGTGTAGCATGGGTTATACTTAATTGCATCAAAATACCTTTTGCTTTTGTGAAACCTTGCTTTAACTTAACCCATATCTGCACAGGTATGCAGACATCAACTTTGTGGTCTACACAGGGGACCTAGGTGTGACGGGTCAGCAGATTCTGGATGGAGCGCGACGTCGTTTCAACATCGCCCTCCCGCGGCCGGTTCACTTTGTGTTCCTGAGGCACCGGCTGCTTGTGGAGCCCGGCCTGTTTCCTCACTTCACCCTGCTGGGACAGAGTGTGGGCTCCATTTTCCTGGGGTGGGAGGCACTGACGGAGTTTGTCCCAGACCTTTATATCGACTCCATGGGCTACGCCTTCACTCTGCCCCTGTTCCGTTACTTGGGAGGCTGCAGCGTGGGGAGCTATGTTCACTACCCCACCATCAGCACTGAAATGCTGTCAGTAGTGAGAGAGAGGAACCCCAGGTAAACAGTGTGTGTCTTTACCAAAGCAGACTGTGTCATAATGGCTGTGTTGTAAACACATCATACAGGGTCTTTTTTAAATGCTAATATGTGCTATTTTCTTTTATTTTTGAAGTCACATTAATTCATCTAGCCCTATTATAAGCATTTCTCAAAATACTACACTATATTTCTTAATTACATATTTTCTTATACATACAGTTGTCCTCTACTGGTGACCAGAAGTAACTGCAGCCACTGTCCCCCTTCACAGGGCTCTCCTTCTTCCTTTGAATTACGTAGACAAAGAAGCTAGCTATTAAAAGCAGGGTTTTCATTGAACCTTGTACTAAAGTCCTAAATGCTGCTTTGTCATTTGGATCTTGGGTTTAGCTTCATCGCTCATCATCAGTTGAATGACCAGTGATTTATAATTCTAACCTCACGCAGGTATATAACACAAATAACACAAACTGTTAATGTCCTAGGTTCAACAACCCAGACTACGTCTCTAACAGTCTGTTCCTAAGTGCCTTCAAGGTGGTCTACTACTGCCTGTTTGCCCTGCTCTACGGCATGGCCGGCTCCTGCAGCGACCTCATCATGGTCAACTCCTCCTGGACCCTCAATCATATCCTGTCACTGTGGCGCGCTCCTAACCGCACCAGCGTGGTCTACCCGCCGTGCGACGTCAGCGCCTTTGTGGATATCCCGCTGGAAGAGGACGGGGACAAGAAGTGCCACTCGATCGTTTCCATCGGGCAGTTCAGGCCGGAGAAGGACCACCGGCTGCAGATCAGAGCTTTCAAGAAGGTGGTGGACAGGAGGGGGGCGGCTGCGGGGGGCAGGGAGGCACTGAAACTGGTTCTGATTGGCGGATGCAGGAACCAGGAGGATGAGGATAGGGTGCTCATGTTGAGGGGGTTGTGCCAGGAGCTGGGTGTAGCTGACAAGGTGGAGTTTAAACTGAACATACCATTTGAGGAGCTGAAGAGAGAGATGGAGGAGGCCACCATCGGACTGCATACCATGTGGAACGAACACTTCGGGATAGGTAATTTATCTAACTGAAGTTATGTTTAGACTTTCTTAATAAATGTTATTTTTAGATGATAAAAAAGTGCATCTTCATTCCTTTTTTGCCCCTCTAGGCGTTGTGGAGTGTATGGCAGCAGGAAAGGTCATTCTGGCCCACAACTCTGGCGGCCCCAAGCTGGACATCGTGGTACCCTTCGAGGGGGGCCAGACAGGCTTCCTGGCTGATGACGAGGACAGTTACGCGGAGGCGGTGGAGAGGATCCTGGCTCTGCCCTCTGCCAGCCGGCTGCAGCTCAGACGCAACGCCCGTCAGTCGGTGGCTCGCTTCTCAGATCAGGAGTTTGAAGCCTGCTTCCTCGCTGCGATGGAGCCTCTGATGGGAACACTCGAGCGATGAGAAGAGGACCCATTCTTTATGTGTTTGTGTGTGTATAGTTAACGTGATATTTGACACCTTTTCTTTGATGCCCTTAGGGCTGCATTAACACTGTAGGACTGGTGACAAAATCTGATTAGAAGGGGTGCAAGGATCACTCGCATGCTCACACAAAGGGCTGTTGAAGTGACATGCTGACAACAACACGTGCTGAGATTGTGAATACAGTTCTTGGGTCACCAATCAAAGCACAGAGTATCAGGATTTGTCCGAAAAGCAGAACGGAGGCAGCATACATCGAATTCAGAGAAACTCACAATTCAAAAATATATTATTACCACAAACAAGTAAGGGATGTTCTGAGGAAATTATTTTTTTCCTTTTTACTGAACTGAAATCAAGGATTTAAATTATTCTTATTAAAGCTCTGTATCAAATAAATGTATTTTTAAGGTGAATACAAATCATCCAGCTATGGTATAGCCTGTCGTTCTGTTAGTGTTGTATTTGTAAATACCAGATTATCCTGTGAAATGAATTATACCTCTTACTGTGTTTTTACAGGAGAAATTCCTTTGTCAGCAGTTCCACTTTGTAAAAAATAGATTATAAAGAGAGAATATTTAATATAGTGAAAAAATGGGAACAAATTAGTCTTTTGGACATTTAAATAGTGTTTACAAGAGCTAGAAAATCTCTACAAGCCCAAAATGTGAAGTATTTTTGATACTGATGATGAATGTAATAAAAATCTGATAAGAGTTAAAGGTCGTTGCATTCATGTAACTGTTTAAAGAAAGACAGTGTATCACTGTGCTTGTAAATAAACTGTAATCTGGATTAGAGGATCAAAAATTACAGCCAAGAACTTTTCGTATTCTGCTCCATTTGATTTGGCTCACAGTAGCAAATGATTAAAACCTGATGTTGAAATGAGCTGTGACACAGGGAGGTCAGTGATCTGTCCAGAGGAACGAGACCAAAAACAGATGAGCAGAGCTGGGACAAAGACCAGAACGGCTTCATGGAAAAACACTTCTCTGATTTTTATTGCTTCATGTAAGGCCGCTTGTTTTGTGTGTTGGTGGTGGCTCCAGTGACCTAACATACCTAACAAGCCGGGTATAGTCATCATCTTTTAATGAAAACTGGATTGCTGGTGACTCCAGTGATGGAGAGCCCGCTGTGAGCCCCAGTTTGATAGAAAAGAGTAAAATCTGCAATTACATTTTATTTATTGATTTACAACTGTGCTCCCTGGCAGCACATTAAACAACAAAATACTTTTTTTTTTTAATGGCCTAAAGCTCCTTAAGAAGCTGCTGACTGAATTTGAATTTAACCTATTGATAAAAGTCACATATTAAAAACCCCTGAAAACTTAATTCTTAAGTATCATTAAATGTTGAAGACAAAATAAGCAACAAACAAAGATCAATAGTGCTGAACAAAGGTTAAGTAAGAGCTATTGCGTGAAAAAGTTAGACAACATTGGAGGGAGGTTTTTTTTTTAGTTTTTTTTTTTTTTAGGGGTTATGGAGGGTAAGAGGCGGTGCATGGGAGTATTAGGACAAAAGTTGAACCTATTTAGAGGGGGTCATTAAAAGCACTGACATACTTGGTTTGGTGCTATTCGAAATGAAGTCTTACGTGCTTCTCTTGGCCCTGTTGCAGTCTCTGGGATGCTCAGGTGAGTGGCTTTCTGCACTGCTCATTTCCAACGGAGCTATGGTAACTATAGTCTCCGTTTTTTCACGTCCGTGTTTTTCGACCTTGCAGGCGTCCCACTGCAAAACTCCGAGTTGGAGTCTATGGCAGAAAGAGGGCTTGGAGCAGCTCTGGCAGAGGTCAACTCTGTGTATGCTGTCAGCCAACTTTACCGGGTGACTCAAGGCTCCATCACAAGGGTGAGTCTGCACATACTACTCTTTAATCTTTAAGACATATTAACTTGCCTGTTTGTCTGTTCAAAGTGTTTGAACCTTCCTTTTTTAAACTGCTGTTGCAGTTAGGAGGAGATTTGCCGGATGGTATTTAAATTGCTAGCAGTAGGTATGAGTTATTTGCTGGATTATGACAGATATCACATGTATGCCAGATTATTCCCATAGGCCTGAACACCGTTGACATGATGATGAAATTTGGCATTAAAGAGACCGAGTGTGCGAAGGGATCCAGGAGCGACCCGCAGACATGTGCCTTCAGACCCGGCTTCTTTGTGGTGAGACATTTAATGTCATTTGGGGTGGAGAAACCTGAATTACATATTATTATGGTTTTTGTTAGTCTGGTGCCAAGTGGTTGCTTTTGCAAGAGAATACATGAAAGAGCAAAAAGCTCAGGAAAAAAAACAAAAAACTCCCCACCTGAAATGTCAATACTTGACATGACAGTAATAACACCTGAAATTAAACCAAATTAATGGACTAAAATAATGGATCCCAACCTTAGGCTCCTGAGCCCATGAAGGGTCAGAAGCCAAATCTGAGGAGACACAGGATAATTAACAGGAAAGGAACCAATTCATCTTCTGTCTTTCCTCAGATCGTTGCCCCTTTTTTCTGAATTATTTCATTGTTTTTCCTCTTCAGGCCTCTAAAAATTAAATAAAGAATAAAAAAAATCCTCTTTGGTTTAACAGGTCACAACCAGTAGATACGTGGAACCAAAAACAATAAGACATTCCTTTGTTTTAAGGGCTCACAAACAGAAAATAGTTGCATACCACTGGACTAAAACATATAAAAACACTTGTCTTTTAATGCTCTGCACCAAACTACCAATTATCAGTTAAATGACAGATGGTTAATTATCAGTCAAAAGCTGGTATGTAGTATTGGATGGTAAATCTTTCACTTTACCTGTTCAACAATGTTGGACACTGAAGGCCTAATATCGCAATTCTGGGTAGGACACATGTTGACAGACTGATGACGCCCATTGTTTACATTGGCATGAATGTACTGGGACAGAATTTGCTGATCAAATCTGTTCTGCCATGATGCAGTGGGACAGTGACTTGTGACCATTACAAAACCAAAACCGGCCGTGACAAATACTCAAATGAGTCATTGGCCTTACACAGAACATTACAAAAACCGCCCTCTTTTCATTTCAGCCCTCCTTGTCCTGCTCCAGTCGGGTGAGAATGTCCGCCACCACAGCCCTGGTGGTCTCTCTCAGATGTGGCCGTGACGGCAGTTCTAGCTCAGAGTCCAGTGAGGAGGTGAGGACACAGAGACAGAGAAGGAGGGAGGGGAGGAAACCTGGTGGAGAAGAGAGGGGGAGAACTGCATTACTTTGCTGCTATTATCACTTTTTTTTTTTCTTTTTTCCCCAAGCTCGTTTTCCAATTTTCCATATTTGATTTTCAGTCTTGAGTTATAGCAAGTTATACTGGTTACTAACTAACCTCCATAAACAAACCCTTCTGATAAATAGAGGTAAAAAGCTAAGATTTCCAATCAATCAATTTAAGCAACAATATCAAGGATTTCCTGAACTATATACAGGAGAACATGTGAATGAAGTCTTGGCTTTGATTTCACAGATGACCTCAAGAGGAAGATACCAGATCAATTTCCCATTGGTAAACAGAGGTAAGTCTTACTTTGGTTTTAACTACTGATGTTACACTACAGTCAGTTGCTGACACGTTTTAATTCCTCAACACTGTAAGAAAAGCATTAGACTAAACTGGTACTTGAAATTCACCAGTTACTTTGAAAATAAAATGATGATAATGGTGGCATGATTTCGATATAAAATCACCAGTGTGATATTCAGTGCACTTTACTGACCAGAGAACCAATATCTTTCAACAGTCCCGGCTCCTTCTGTACCTTCTCCAGCCGCCCAGCCTGGTCGCTCCCTCCACGGCCAGCCAGTGGACGTGCGGCCCAGAGGAGACAATTTCAACAACTTCCTGGTGTGATGGTTCAGCTCTTGAGACATATTGGTGTTGATCAGCAAAAAAAAAACTTGAATTAAAAATGCAATTTGCATATCATGGGTTGTGCCCCTTTTTATTCCGAATTTTCCTCTGATATTTCTTGGGCTAGATTTACAAGTCGGTGACTGATCAGAGAACCACATAAGAAAAACACATCTACAAAATCACACGGCTATAAAAGGCTCCAAAATGCTGATACTCCATGCTAAAAAAAAACTTAAGTGTATGGCATGATAAAACCACTAGAGGGAGTGTGAGATCCACTGATCAAACACCGGTCCCATTTTAACCCCTTTGAACTTGTACTGTGACGATCACAGTGCTTAAGTAAATTACCAATGTAAATCTTCCCAGCTACACCTCATCCGGTTTTTTGAACAAATGAGGACTCTGAGACAGGTGGAGGTCTGGTTTGAACATTTATATTGTGATTTTCAGTTTATATGCAAGAGGACACGTTTACTCCATCTGCAACCATTTTTCTTCATTTCATTTGGCCCCACATGTTCACATCAGCACATCAATAACTTACATACTGTACTGTAGCAAACAATCCTGTTAAGGATGATGATATTCAGTTATAAGACATGGTACACTGCCTTCAAGTGGCAATCACACAACTGTGGTGGAGTAGGACAAAAGAATAGCATGTTTAACAAGCCTCATTTGGAATCGACCATGGATATAATGATCGCCTCTGAACTCTATCATGTAAAACCATTTCCACAGCACACATTTCCACACCAAAGCCAATTTAAAACCAGTTTAAACGGTGTGAAGTTTTATTGATATGTCGTCCTGGCACACATGGACATATTGAGAATGATTTACTTGAAGGACAGCGCGAGCACCCTAAAAATAAAGGCATTGCAGCCAGAAACTGAAACCCCTCATGATCCACGCTGTAGATACAAAATAGATAACCTTAGTTCCTGCGCACTAAGGGCTGAAGAAATAATGGCACCATGGATGAAACAAGATACGATCAACGCCCAAAGATGAAAGCAACATTCAGTCTAATGCCACTCAGATGATTTCTGTTATTGACTACACGTTTTAATGCTCTGTACATTGACCAGACAAATGTATCTATTTCAACGCGGTCACCTCGTGTGGACAAGATGAGTACAGTTCACATGGCTGAATCCAATCTGTTCTTTCAACTTCCTGGATTGCGATGCCACGTGATTTAAGAAGGCGGCGGGGACCAACAGTGACGGAGTAGCAGCGGCAACTGTACAGATACAAACTGAAGGATAAGGTCCAAAATCAAGCCAACGCACAGGGAACTCACACAGTCCACGAAGATACACCAGCACAGGCCTTCCTCTCCGTTTACAGAGGTCCATTAAAAGTTTGCATTAAATTAAAAGTATAGTTTTTCTCCAGTTGCACAGTCCAGACTCTGCTGAGCCGTTTGGAAGAAATCTCCTTTCTGCTTTGACCTCTGTGCAAGACTTTCAGAATAAGGCTTCCTTCTGATTTGCATTTGCCAAGTGGTGAAACAGTGTAGAAATGTTTGGGACAACAGATTTGAAAGTTTTACCTTACTGAATCCTTGTTTTAAAGTGAGTTATTCATAATGTTTTAAATACGCCTTACATATACATTCCATTGTGCCCTATCGTTGTGTTCCTCTCTAGTCTTTGATGACCAGCTATTAAAAGACAGACTTGTAAAAAAAAAAAAAATCCTTCCATTTATCAGTCATTAAATTATTTCATATAAAAGCAAACCGCTCCACAAAGGCCTTCCCTAACGGTCAACTACTTCGCCACCATATAATGATACATACATGCATGCACACAATGCATGTATGCACATTTAGCATCAGTTTCTCTCTCTCACACATGCACACACACCAGAACAGCTTCATGTTTTACAGCTTGTTGTTACATGAGGTCCATGCAGTACCAAAGCAGTAAGATCCTGACGTGGTTTTCCTTCCTTTTTTTGTCTCCAGTACGTGGCACAAACTTATGGCAAAGAAGCGGATACATGGTTTGGCTCAGACGTGGATCCAGTAACATTTGCACAGTTCTTATTAGTGTTTATTTAAATGTGCTTGGTGTACTGGATGGGTGGCGCTTACCATACGGGGCAATACAATATGTTCCAGAGAGTTTAGACAATCACAGAAAATTAAGACCATCTTACTTTTCTCTGATCTCAAACCTACCTGCTCCAGTCTTAATCGCCCCAATATTGTAAACCCCACTGATCCAGACTGCCATGCATGTTAAAAAAAAAAGAAAAAAAAAAAGCAATATTTAGCGAACACTAATTGACCACGGTCTGGTTTGGGTTTTGGTATATACACAGTCACCTATTTATCACTGTGATCCCAAGAGGACAAAAGGAATCCAGAAATTCACTCCCAGTTCACGAATGAATGTTCACTTCCATATATTCTTTCATTGTCTATTCATCCATCTTCATTGCGTCATGATCTCCAAATTCAGCACTCTCCAGTAAGTTTGGTGGCGTCCCCCCGTTTGGGTGGTGCAGGTGGGGGTCCTCGTCGTAGTGTTGCATAGCCTGAGATGTTACCGGACAAGTAGCCACCGTTTCCTCCATTGCTTTGCTTTCCTGGGTCCAGGAGCAGCTCAGGGGGTGGCGGAGGCAGCGCCATGTCGTCCATGGTCCCCACAGGGTCCAACTTGCCCGAGAGGCCAGCAGAGTTGAGAGAACCCTGGCGACCCACTGACTTTCGCTTCAGTGTCCGGTTGAGATCCTCCAGGAAATTGGGCTGGCCTGAGCTGCCCTTTGGGGAGGTGGGTGGAGGTGGCGAGAGTGGAGGGGGCTCAGTGGTGGTGTTACTACGTCGCACGAGCGTGGGTGGGGGAGTCTTTTTCAGTGAGCTCTTTCCCCATGTTGAGTTGCTGACAAGGGAGACAGGCGGTGGAGGAGGGGGAGCCTGGGGCTGGGGATTGACCACAGCTACCCTAGGAGGTCCTCCGCTATGGGTGTCACTGCTAGGAGGCGGAGGAGGGGGGAAGAGCTCAGAGGCCGGGGGAGGAGGTGGGAAGTAGGCGCACTCAGGTGGTGGGGAAGGGAAGTCGCCACTGGACTGCTTCGCCTGGCTCACTTTGGCCTGGAGTGCCAAGGGCAGGTTGGCCAGGTTGAGCTTGCCTGGTTTCGGGGGAGCAGGGGGTCCAGCTGAGTGGTCCTTGGAAGGGGATCCAGTAGAGGAGGTGCTGGGATATGGGGAGGAAGGAGGGGTGTTGCTCTGGGGAGCAAACTTGCTGAGCAAGTTCCTCCTGGATTCCTCATAGGAGGCTGAGGAATCGGACTTGACGCTGGAGTTCCTCTGGGGGGCAGGAGGGGGTTTCTTGCCTCCAAAATTGGAGGAGCCAGAGGGTGACCTCTTCATGGGAGAGCCCAGGTTTCCAGGAGGGAGGGGAGGGGGGGGTGGAGTTGGGCCTGTGACAGGTGCTGGGGGAGGCGGTGGAGGAGGAGGAGGGGCAGGGAAGCCAACGTTGCTGCCTGGAGGAGGAGGGAACTCTGGAGACTGTAGCTGCTGGCCGCCCCCAGGCTGCCATTTTGGTTTCGTCTTGACTGCAGGTGGGGAGAGGGGGGCTTTGGGGATCTCTGTGTGATTTGCTACTTGGGCTGAAGCTCCTGGAAACTGACTTGCTAGTTGTTTCACCAAAGACATGGTAGGAGGGGCTCCTGTGGAAATGGGTGTTGGTTTAGACAGGCTGTGCTGTTTGGGCAGAGTCGGAGGGGGATGGCTGGAGGTGTAGCCGGCCTGGAGGCTGAACTGCTTCTTGAAAGGTGCGGGTGGAGGTGGGGGAGGAGGTGGTGGCGGGGTCGGGCCCCCTAAGGCAGCAGGAGGTGGGGCAGGAGGGAACGGTGAGACAGGTGACACGGGCTTGGAGGCAGAATGAGGCACAAAACCTGGGGTGAAGGTTTTGGGTGGCGCTGGTGGTGGCACAGGAGGGGGTGGAAACTGAGCTGGCACTGGGAACTGCTGGGGAGGAGGAGGAGGTGGCGGCGGTGGTGGGGGTGGCGGAGGTGGGGGTGGTGGAGCAGGGGCAGGTGGTGGAGAATCCTCAAGGTCTCCATTTGCAGACAGGAGGTCCCGTGGTGGGCTGGGAAACCTATCCTTCAGTGCCTGCTTCAGCCCGTTGGGGTAAACAGGCTGGCTCATGGGAGCTGGTGCAGCCGGGGGTTGAGGGAGGGGAGGAGGGGGGGGAAATGCTATTCCATTGGTCTGTGGAGCAGGTGGAGGTGCTGGGGGCGGAGGAATGAAGGCAGGTGGGGTGGCTGGGCTGGGGGGGCCCAGCTTCAACACAGCCATGGCAGACCCAGGGGTTGGCATGGATGGTGGAGGGGGAGGAGGAGGTGGAGGGGGAGGCGGGACATTAGTCCTTGCCGCAATGTGATTGACATTGGGTCTGATGGACACCTGAGCTATGGGTGGTGTCGGGGCTGGGGGTAGAACTTGCTGTGCTGTTGCATGGAGGTGACTGGGCAACTTGTGGTGATTGGCAGCCTGGGAGGCCTTCTGGTTCTGCAGCCTGGTGATCGTGCTGTATTTGTACATGGTGGGAGCCGGTGAGTGATGTGACACCATTTGAACTGGGGGTGGTGGAGGGGGAGGAGGCGGCGGCGGCGGAGGAGGAGGGGCTGGAGGAGCTGGCTGTTGCTCCTGTGGGGGCGTGTGGTTGTAGCTGCTGATGGTCTGTGGCTGTGGCTGTTGCTGTTGCTGTGGAGACTGTGGCGGCTGCTGAGGGCGCTGAGGCGACTGGGGTGGTGGCAGCAGGGCCTGTTGAGGAGACTGAGGCTGGGGAGGAAGGTGCTGGTGTTGTGGCTGGGTCGGTGTCTGGGGGTGCACTGATGGGTGCTGAGGCTGTGGTGGGTGCTGTTGTTGGGGCTGAGGCTGCGGTGGGTGCTGTTGTTGGGACTGAGGCTGAGGCTGGGGCTGGGGCTGGGGCTGGGACTGAGGAGGGGGCGTCAGGGCTGGGTGGTCGACTGAATGCTGGCTGTGGTGCCGGTGACTGTGGGAAGCATGCGGCAGGGTGCCCCCTCTGGATGCCTCCATTCTCATCTGATACAAAGAGATTGTGCGTTAGCTCAGTAAAGTGAATGACGTATTTTTTGAATCCATATAACAAGCCTTTTGAAAGTCCTTAAACGAAAGCTGTACCTTGGAGTTTTCCTCAATCTGGGTACCTCTCTTCCAGGCCTCAGAGAAAATGGAGCTCACCACACTCTGGGACCGGCCATGAGAGGAGCCTGTGTCTACACCACTGTCTGAATGGCCTGAATGATTAGACTGGGACTCTGGAAGCACACACAAATGACAGTAAGTGTTTCTGAAAGAAGTATATTCTTAGTATAATAAAAGTATGATTCATGAAAAGGCAATGTATTATAACAAAATATTAAGACAGCTATTTAATAAGTTGATCCACATATCACCACAGGCTATAAGTTATATTTTATTATGTGGCTGCTCAGCCCAGGACTGATTAAACAATAAACTAACCAGGTATGCTGGCAGAGCTGGAGCCTGATCGGATGCTGGAAGTAGAGAGGGAGGACCAATCATAGGCTGCCTCTGTCCTCTTCATGGCTTCCTGGTAGTTCACATATAGCTGCTTTCCATACTACACACAAACACACACATAGGAGACAGTAAAATAAAATGAATTAGGATAATTTCCCTTACTGGTGTTAGATAACTATTTTTTGTCTTTTTTGTCGACTCAACAAATCAAACCAGGAACTCGAGTTTAGACCTACCTTGGCGATTCGAATTCCATTCACCCATTGGTGCAGGGTCCTGACATCATCACAGCACAGATACTTGATGTACTGTGACTTCTTCTGGATTTGTGGATGCTTCAAAGAGAAATTAATTCTGTATTTTACTATCAACAAATGCCTCAAATGTCCAGTGGAAAATGACAAAAATCTTCCTCATAATAAAAGGATTACATGTGATATATAATGACATAAGACGTTATCCACTTCTTAATTGTTAAATGGCAATAAAATCAAATTAAACAAAACTCTTTCACTTGTTTGGAAGCAATCTGAAGTGTACTTTGAATAGAAAAGAGGGTTATTTTCTAATGGAAGGCTAATGGCAGTAGATGCATGGAGAATGTTTATCTGACAATGTAAGAGAAATGCTCTAAGTCTCTAAAGACTATAAGAAAAATTTCACATACTCAAATCTATTTTAAATCCATTCAGAGGAAGAGAAATTCACACTTTGACAGTGTCTTTTTTTTTTTAACATGCTATATGTTGGTTGCTGTGAATACATTTCCATGACATTTGCAGACGTTGTCAGATTCTACATATTATTTTCTAGACTTCTCTCTTGTATGGAAAACAGCGAATTTCTTCATCAACATTTTCTATCATTGTACGAAAACCTGTACCATCCACTATGAGAACTGGACATAAACCTGTATTCATCTTCGCGCAGTATTCCGCATGGTTCCTGTTAAATATGCCATTGTACAGATGATAAGAGGTCTCTGGATGATTTTAACCTTTGCCATTACTTGCTGGTATTTACAGGAAAATGGTAACAAAAATAAATTTACCCCATTCAGTGAGAAATATAGCAATACCTTCAGGGCCAGGCAGTAGTCAGTAGGAGCCTTGTATTTGCTGCGGTAGTCTTGGCCGTAATACACGTTAACATGGTCCAACTGCAGGAAGCACACGAGATCTCTGGACGCCTTTAGAGAGAGAGACATGGGAGACAAGAGCATGTATTGATACATGGCTGATCACGGAAAGGACCAAGGCTGACTAAGGCTGCAGTATGCAGAGTGGAGAAGCTGCATGCTGTTGATGAGGCCAGGATAACCCATACCCATGGAGGTGTGCTCAAAATTCTCCGGCTTCCATTAGCAATGTGAATTCCTAATTCAGTCTTGTATATCAAGCCTTTTTGGTGACAATTTGGTCTGAGTAGATGTGTGGAAACATGCAGGACAAAAGACCAGATTACATTGTAATAGACTTAAAGGTGCTCTAAATTGGCTTTAAATAATTATGCTAAGAGGATCTATGTCCCACTTTAGTCCTAGTCTTGTTTGTACATGATTTGTGGGTAATTACACAGATCTAAATTAAATGTAGAGTGCTTTATTCAACGCCTGAGCTGGAACTATAATGTTTTGTAGGACTCAACCTATTTATTAGCTCACATAAGATTGCAGTTTTTAAATAAGGCCACAAGGAGATTATCAGTATTGGCCTCAAGTAATGCAGCTACTGAATGCTGATGTGGTGTCACTGAAGACTGTGAAAAAAGTCCTACAGTCTGAACGTGACTTTAGAGGATGAAAATGTTAAAAATGGAGTGCATGTGTACAGAAAAAGAAGAAAAAAGAAAAAAAAAAAAGTTTGGTTTCGATTGAGTTCAAAGGGATCAGGCCCAAAACAGGAAATACCACAGAGCAGACTGTGTGAATCTGGTTCTCATAACCCCAACCCGCATTTCTGTTATCTATCTACATGTCGTCTGAGAAGCGGGACTGTGTGCCTAATAACACACCATCTCAAGTCTCACTGACCTTGGCTTTGCCCTTTGGGACATAGTAGATCCCCGATGCCCTGAGGAGGAAGTAACGCTTCTTCCACGACTTCTTCCCATCCTCCTTAAGCCACAGGACACCCTCAATCTCTGGCACAGAAACCGAGCCGCCACAGAAGCACTCCTGAAGGATTGACAGACAGGCACAAATACTGATGTTAAAGTTTATTTTGAAAATAATCTTCCTGTTTAGAAGAAAATATAGGAAAGCCTGTGGTTGTCCTTGTAAATAATCTCACCTCTAATAAAGCCTCTTTATTCCTGTCAGCCATTTCTGATGTCTCCTTCCGCCCCAACAAATAGTTCTGGAAATGATTGAGAAGAACCATACAGTGAATAGAGAACAGGGAGACGGAGGGTTTGCTGTTGCTGTAAAGTCGGCAGCTCAACTCGTCTTATGTTAAATAAATTATTCACCTTTACTTGCTTTAGAGCTTTGACCTACTTCCAACTCTCCTACACAAACAGTGCCTTGTTCACTCTCCGGCTCGGTGGGCTGTGCAATTCTGAGCATGCATAAACAATGTGTTTGTGTGTATAGCAAATGCTTTCAGCATTTACACACTGAACGCAGAGCGGGTACGGAGGGTATCGAGCAGAAGATCTGGCCTCACTCTGCTCTGTGTGTGTGTGTGTGTGTGTGTGTGTGTGTGTGTGTTAAAGTGTAATGGACGGTCACCTGAGGGTTCTTGAAAAGAGCGTATTTCTCAATGCGCTCAATGAACATAAGCTTGTTGTGGCTGTCCCGGGTCCAGTTTAACAGATTCTCCACCAAGTTCTCGTGATCCTCAAATATACGTTCTAAGAGGAAGAGAGAGGGAGAAGAGGAGAGGAGGAGGAGGAGTAAAGAGAAAATAAGATGCAAGATATGCTTTTTTTTTTGCTGACCTGCAAATGTGCACCGAATTTCCTCCCGCACAGGATTTGTTTTTTAGGTGGGGCTTTAATCAAAGGCCTGGCAGTCACAAACAGTGACTATTCTTAGGTCACACATAATTATAACGCAGTACAGGTTTGTCACCTACATCGTTTACATTGCCCTACACTTTGTGCTACATGCTGTGTGCAAAAAATAAAAAATAAAATAAACTAAACCCTGTCCATATTCTAAGGCCAGACTAAGGCAAACCACAAACAATGTTTAGTTGACTCAGGTGTGGTGGAAACTATCTGCGGCTCCTCCCTTACCCATCTGTAGCTCAGTGATGGTTTCCACAAGCGACCAGTCAGGGCTGTAGCCACAGTGTGACTTGTCCAGCAGACTGTCCAGCACCTGCCTGACTGTCTGCCGCTCATCCACCATCATGGTCTTGGAGCTCTCATCTGACATGTGGACCCTGATCACCAGCTGAGGCAGAGGATTAGGATTAAGACGGGAGAAGGTTGGTCAATTTAATACCAAAAGTTAGGAAAAAAGTATAAGTATAATCCCTATGTATGGAGTAGAACATGCACTTTCTATGGTAACAATTTCACATAAATCCTACTTACACTTCAGCCGCGTCACTTTATTTTTGAGTCAAAATGAGTCACCTTTCATTCAACATTGCTGCTTCAAGTTTTAATGTTTTTCGCTACTGACAAACTCATACTACCCACTTAGCGTACTGTCACATGAAGCAACACATTTCTGGGGACAAATGGATGATTATCATCTCTCATCACCTAAAACAAAGCTTGACCAAAAGAGCGATAACCCCAAAGGTTCAAAAAAGTCTTTAAAGGCATTCATTTTTTGTGACTGCATTTTATTGCAATATGTCATAACATATTTGCAGTAACAATGCACCTCAACATAAGCCAAAGAACTTGGTTGGGGATAGGAAGCTTCAATCTACTGAAGGGATGAAATCTGATCATGTGCTTGTAAGGGTTGTTTCAAATACTTGTAACTATTTATGGGTCACTAGAGTCACAATGTCGCATATAAGGCTACTAGACACTAAAATCCAGGAATCTAGCCAAAGATTTCGCATTCCCAGGTAAACACAAGTCCTCCATAACAAGGAAGCTTAAACTAAGCTGAACGTGACAAACTCACACGTGCCAAATCCAGCCTCACACGGCCACAGCCTACATAAGACCTGTCCTGGTGTGAAACAAAATAAAGCCCTCGATTCCTTGATTTCCTGTTTGTCCCCGCCCACTGGGACCCAGATAACCATCAATATCCGGGTACAGCGGACTGAATAGAGACTCGGACGCATAAGAATACTGGGTGAGCTGTGAGAGTCAGACATGTGGAGTCTGACCTACATTTCTCACAGGAGAAACCCCTGAAAGCCCCTAGTCTGGCAGAAAAAAAAAAAAAAAAAACAACAAAGAACAGTGAATCTGAACCAGAAATATCCCACTGGCTTAACAAGAGAAAGTTCTGAATCCTCTGTCCAGTTGCAATAAATCCAAAATACAGTAAATTCTAAGGCATAGCTGGTTGTATAAAATGCTGACAACCACGGCACTAATAATTTAGCACATCACAGCATTCCCCAGCGCTGAGGTTTTTTTTTTTTATGTGCCGGCTGTACCAGCACTCTTTATCCTGTCATAATGTATTCACTTGGCAGAGTGAAGTCTGGCCCTGTTTGTTGAAACACTATTGGGCTTCAACTATTCATCGCATGTAAAAAGGACACCGATCGCTAAATGGCATTGCTCTCATTCACAGAGGCATTTCATTCATTGGTGAAAGTACTGGAAAAAATGGCCTGCCTCTGGAGTCACATACCGACTTCCCAAAGGAGACATACACACGCCGTGGCTTTTGATGGAGCAAGGCGCCTCAGTCATTCACTGAAAACCAGCACTTGTTTGATTGAATCGGCTAAATGAGATGTCTTGTGCAGAATGTGTCTGCATTGTCTTGCAACGCACACCCCATCTTTTTCTGGAGCCTCTTTCTGATTTCTTGCTCCCTCCCCAGCAGAAAAGGCACACATAATCAAACACTGCAATGACCTAGTTTCTCCGCACTTCACCGCCTCCCTGTGAATGAAGTTCACAAAGAAGTGCAGCGTGCAGTGAATACGACAAGACAGCAATTCATTTATGAGTCAGAAAGCGAAATTGAGTAAGTGAGTGCGAGTTTGTATACAAAGGAGAGAGATGGTCCTACCTTTTTGACCTGTGCCTCCTTGATTTTTTCCAGGGCGACTCGGATCTTCTCTGCCTTCAATTTGGCAGCTTGCTCCTCCTAGATGGAAACACAGGAACACAGTTAATGCGGCTGTCATTCACACAAAACAAAAAACGGTTTTTCTGGTTTCAATTTCACAGCCTTGCCTCACCCTCTCCACCCATGTCTTTCATCATTCCTTTGGCAGGAATAAAGCATCCTGCACACGCAACTTCACTGAAGGGTAAGCAGCCCTCTGAGCCATTTAAATGCACAAGCCTCAGGCATGGTGGCGCATGGTTTCATGTGCAAAACGTAATACGATTTTCCTCTGGGTTGCTTACCTGCCCCCTCCAACAAGATGCCATCACCTCCATAACGCAGGTTGTGTATGCCTCCACGTGAAGTGGGTGTGTTTTTAATCACTTTTATGTGTGAATATGTGATAAGACACAAATAAACACTGTGATGCTAAATTGCTGCTATTCTGACATTGGTCCGGTGTCCACTCAAATATGGCGCTCCGTTTGCTGTCTATGGTTCCATGTTGGATTCATATGGGGCTGCAGCGCTTTCCTTTAGTCTCGCTATACAGCAGAAGGGAAACAATAGTAGAGGATCCCCGAATGCTGCATATGAGTGTAGGATCAGTTCAGAAGGTATGCCCTCCATTCAAAGACACAAAAATCTCCTACAGAGATCATATTGAAAAGGGGGAAAAATATTAAGAAAATATCCAGACACGTCCATAATTGGTATAGAAGGATGAAAACCGTGTTTTTCTCTGTTGTTTTTACATGTCAAGACTGAAGCGAAAAAAGAAGAAAAAGAAAAAAAACCAACAATTTTTCACCGTAAGCTACTAATGTATAAAAAGTTATTCCACCATGATCCTCAGTAGACGAAATTCAGCCTTGCATCCACATCTTCCATCACTCACAGACGACAGTGGTCAAAGTAGCCGAGACCGTGCTGAGCGGAGACTCTGTGACAGCGCAGGTTCACTGACGCAGACATGTGCACCTCAGATGAGCACAGCTTGACTAAAACCCCAAGTGAGACAGTAGGGAGGACGGTGCCCCTCCCCCTTCCACCCTCCCACCCTCTCTTCCTGATTCCTCCCTTCTCTCTCTCCCCCCTCTCCATCAGTCTCTTCCTTTCTCTCTCTAGAACAGATGCAGAGGTTTGGGAGCATGCCCAATCTATAGAGCATAATCCCCAGAAAAATAGTAGAATGATTGGTCAGCCAACCAGTGAGCCCCATTTGACAAGACCCTCTACCCTTTAGCCAATCAGGACAAGGGGGGAAACCGTGACTGACACTGGCCCCAGAGCTAAACTACAGCGACAAGGATGGAGAGTGGAATTTGGGTGAATGAGAAGCTGTGGCGCTGAATATTTGAAGTTGTGTGTGTATACATAGGCATGTGTGTGAAAAGAGAGGGGGTGAGGGGTACTACAAAACTGGTCCCCAAGCCTCTTATCCCCCACCCCCCTTGACCCAGACTACCTTTTCCACATGACCAGCTCCAGAGTACAGACACATTAAGGCAATAAAGCCGACACTCTGGTCTACACACAGTGGCAGGCTTTTAGTCAGCCAAGTGTGAGCCTGTGTGTGTTTTATTGAGAGAAACAGAGGTCACGGCGATAGTTCGGAGTACAGTCCAGAGTCAATCTGAGTCACACTGTAGGTTTAGCCCCAGAAATGTCAGCATAACTCCCTCCACTACTTTTTTTTTTTTAGATATTAATCTGATTCCTATTCTACAGCCGCTTTCCCTTCCATTTTCACACTCAGCCACACCAGAGCCGATTTTAAAAAGCTCTTCTGCCTAGCCTGAAAAAAAAAAAAAAAAAAAAAAATTTCTTGGCACCATCTCCCTTTGATGTCTCCCCACTCTCTCCCTCCTCGCTTGTACCCAAACATCCCGTGCTCATTCAGTATTCTGATTTGTGAGCAAGGAGAGGGGGAGAATTTGTGAGTTGAGGTGATGGCAGCTCGCCCTCTCCCATTCTTTGGTGGAAAGTGTAACACTAACACAGAAACTCCCTCACAGCCTGTAGGCCGCAGGCTATCTATCCTCTCCCCCTTTTTGAAATTATTCAAATGCTTTCTGTATACTTGGGACTGGCTGAGAGTTTAGACGCCTTGGAACACTGTATTACAAAACAATGGAATTAATTAAAAGAGAAAAAGTAACTGCCACAGCAAGACTGTAGCTGAAAATTTGAAGGCAGATGAATTGTGTGGATATTGCTGAGTCAGTCAGGTTCAAATCTATTATATATTCAAATAAATGGAGATAACCGAAAGAGTTTTAGAAAGAAATCTGAATTCAATGCCAATGGAAAAGCAAATGCATTAACCAAAGCCCTTTAGCATTATCCTGACATAGAACAGACAAAAAGCAGAAAATCTTCAGACTGGAGGAGAAGCTGGAACCACAGAGTGGTTGGACTTGTTGACTCAGAAATGCCTTACACAATTGTTTGATTATTAATGTATTTTTGCCAATTAATTTATTACCAATTGACTTATCAATTAATTGTCTAATCATAGTAGCTCTAATGACATCAAAATCATATTTCCTTTCTTAGTGAAGATAGAGTGCAAATCAAAAGACAGCTTCATGGAGAAAGAGATTTAAAAAAAATGAAAGAAAATAGAGACCCATGGTGAAAAGGCTACATGCCAGTGAAAGATAATTGTGGATGCAAGTAGGGAAAAACTGTACTCAATCTATAAGCATGGTAAATGATGAGGAGGAAAAATCCATTCTGATATTTTTATGCCGTAAGATACTGGATATAAATATCTAATTTTCATTACCTGTGATATGGTCTTGTCGTTTAGTTTTTGGTGTGTCAAAATCTCTTTCAACTTGCCTCATGTATTTCTCTTCATATGTGCATTCCCCAAATTCACTGCAAAGAAACAGTTTGACAGCCCTCAGGGAAAAGGCCGGATCCTGTTGCAGACAGTGGGGGTACTTCTCCGGTTGAGAAATGCTGACATCCCCTTGTTGGCTGAAAATTTACCTTTGACACTTTCTTAAAATTAAGTACATAAATAAATGAATCTGACTGCAAGCAGCTGTGTCTCTCATGAGTGTTATCAAGATGGATTTTTCCACTAAAAGACAAGCAAAGCGGAAAAGAAGAGCAGTGGACACACACGAGCAAAAAAACAAAAAAAAAAACCCCAAAATAAAACAAAGAAGCGAGTGTATGAGGAAGTCACCTTGGTCAGGAGGTGAGAAGGCTTTCCAGCTATGCTTTTCAGAATGAGTGAGGTTTCTCGGTCCAGATAGGAGTGCTTGGGTGAAGAGAGGAGAGGAGATAAAAAGGAGAGCAGAGGAACAGACAAAATATAGAGAAGTCAGTGCCAGATGATTCTTGGAGGCTTATTAATCGCAGGTGTTCTGATCTTTTTTTGTATAAATAAGCGTGGAAGCGAGAGGAGGGTTCATAAATGGTAGCGCTCAGCAGTTGTGCCTGTCATTAGCTGCAGCTGTGGGTAAAGAAGCAATGATTGTGAGAAGTACTGTAGATATGCACGACTCCAACAGACTGGAGTGTGTGAATACATAGTATACTGTGCATTCTGGCTGGATGCAAAACCTACAGTCTACAGCTACTTTCACAAACATACACACAGTCCTTCTTTCACACCATTAACACTTTTAAGCTTACGGTTTCATGTGCATGCATCACACACAAACCAAAGGCTGACCACTAAAGCTAAAATGTTACTTCTGATATTCAGCCAATTCATTGTAAAAATTCTGCTGCAGTTATTATTGGTCTCTCGCATCATCATTAATAAGCAAACTAAATGAATAGAAATGGTTCAAAAGAATAAAAAAAAATTTCAACATATGATTACACTCATATACGCATGCATGCACACATGCAAGCTAGCACACATGCACTTACAGTGGCCCGATCCACTTCATCCTCTTGTGAGGTGAAGTCAAGCTGCCGTCTGGCTGGCTTACCATTGGCCCGTCGCAGTGTAACATGCTGGGAAAATCAGGAGGTGCAGACGAGGTGTGTGTGGATAGACGCCACAGATGTAGAAAAGGATGCAAACACAGATAATATAAACACATGCAGGGGGACAGGAGACATGCTATAGATATTATGTTAAGGTGTAAACCTTTTCTTCTGAACTTAAATACATTCTCACTGCCATGGGGTTACATTCCTCTCCACCTTTTCTAGCTTTTAACCCTCTCCTACAAGTCACATAAACATACATATCTGTTTATGTACAGTGAATATATTTAAGTCCTCACCACTGAAACAGGTTAAACTCCTCTCAAACATACTTCAAGGGAGTAACTTTGCTTTTGTTAGAGAGCCAAGATGCTCGGTGAGTGAAAACAGAGAAATTCAGAAATGGTAGATGTTAACATTGTAATCCAAGTCACATTCGGGAGATGAATAGGCGATTACAATGTATCCATTAAAACACCATCCAATCCACAATACGAGGGCTGTATTGTGGATTGACTCTCAGTGCACTTCAAGCATGCAGTTTCTTGCAAACATCATGCCGTGTGTTTAAACATGCAGGATAATTGCCGGACTGAGGTCAATTCAGCAAATGCAGAATTTTGATTTTCTAGTCAGTGTCCTTTATGTCTTCAGTGACTGAGCAGAAACTGAATTGACCCCAAACCTTATTACCACAGATTCCACTTACCAGACTTACTCATGGAAAAGTACATGTCTTTCACACTGTGGCACCCACGCACACTTTCGTACTAGATGATTACACATGTTTACCTCTTGTGTGTTTTTCAGTGTTTGTGCGTGCTTCAGCGTAGGTCATACCTCAGTGTTGGTCTGGTTTTGTCCTTGTGTGCTTGGGCTGCTCTGGCCCTCCACATCTCCTCCCGTCATCACTTTATCAATGTCCAGGGAGTCCATGCTGGACGCCGAGGCACACGCTGAATTTACACTGGACCGCTGGGAAGGAGCTTCCTGCTCGCTCACCGCGCCCACTGAGCCTGTCCTGCGGTGCTGCCCGCTTCCAGACGACCCCGACGAGGGCCGCCGGAGTGTGGTAGAGGAGAATGAAGAAGAGGACGAGGAGGAGGAGGAGGAGGTCTGACGAGCCGCTTCATCCATGCTGAGAGAGGCCTTCTCCAGCTGAGAGGTGATGTCATCCAGGGAGATGTTGGAGGCAGCAGGGCGGGCGTTGATGCTGCCGCCTCGTACTGTGTTGGCCGGCGATGCCCGGGTACTGCTACTGGTGCTTCCTGTTGGGGCGTTCAAAGTTTCAACACGGCACAGATGGAGGAGGAAATCATCTCCACACGCAGTCCATTTTAAATAGTATGTAATCCATATATAATGCTTTTGCAGAAGGAGTTCATTTCTGAATATTGTCCTCCATTCATTACACATTTCAGTTGGACTTCAGCTGCTACATGTATCATTTTTAAACATCCATTTAACTATATAATAGGAATAATCGCATAAATTAGTTTAGGTTGTTGGGAAACATTTTTATGATTTTATGATTATTTATGATTTATGATGATGGTTCCATTGCCACCGTGGAAAAAAAGCTGTTAAACTGCTGTCTAGCTTGGATTGTACCTATTTGTACATGGCTTTGGACAAAAGATTGCCAACTGAATAAATGTAATGTAATGCAAATGTAAACAGGATGATGCTAATTCTCCCCCTTTCCTCCTCTATATTATTACTCTGCACGTGACTGTTATTTCCCCCACTAGCCTTTGACTGCCTCCACCAGAAACTCCATCTGCACCAGGAGAACAGTGACACCTTTCTGTTTTATTTAATAAACCCTTCCTACCCCATAAACCAATCCAAGCATTATCCAAACCCAACAACGTGGAATTCTAGGTAAAATGCAAAGCAAAGTATGACAGACAGCCTTATTTACAATGATTATGTATTATTGTTTAGGGATTGAAAGCACCATTGTAAATGCACATTATTCAGTGAGACTACCTCCGCTGCTTCCCCCTCCACTGGTGCCTGTGTGCTTGGTACTAGCACTACGCCCCCCAGTGGCCCTCTGCTGGCCTTTGCTCTGGCCACGAGACGTTGAGTTTGGTCTGGAAATGGTGTTGAGCTCCTGTTCGATTGAGCACAAGTCGGCCATCAGGGCATCCAGGTCCACTGTGTCTCCCTGGTTCAACGCCTCTGCAGGGAGCAAAGATAAAGGATACAGGGGGATCAAAGAGCAGGGTAGGGTGGTAGGGGGAGGGGTGTCATTAATACATTTTCCTGACCGTTTTCTAATCAGTGCTATTATACTCATACTGAGGTCTCACCGTTTATGTTATACATTGAGAAGCGGTAGGAGAAGTTGGCCATGTTTGTCTCCTGTCTGAGAGGAGGCTTCTGCATTGCTTTCTGCGGCCTGCCATCATCCAGACTCTGCAGAGTGCACACACACACACACACACACACACACACACACACACACACACACAGAGGAAATACTTGAGGTACACATATGTAAAAACCACACACATTCTGACATTACAGTCAAATCATAGGTTCTTAGCAACCATAGCTGCCTGCTTGAGTCCTTAGTCTCACATACACACACACACACAATAGAAAGTGGTGGTGGGAGGGGAGTTGCTAGGATACAGTATAGGGAGACAGGATTAGCAGTGTTAAGGTTGCTATGGATACAGCCCCTTCCTTTCTCTGTGGTCTTCTACCTGTGTGAGTGTGTATCCGTATAACACCATTACTGTGTGTGTACATGCACATGTGTGTTAACCTGTGTGAGCTTATCCAACTCTCCCAGCCAGGCTCCAAACATCTTGTCCAGGTCCTGGTCCTCCTTATCACTGTCCTCCTCCGCTCCATGGTCCAACTCATCATCTGATACCTGCTCCATCTACACAAACACACACACACACACACACACACACGCGCGCGCGCACACACACACACGCACACACAAATGCAGACGCAAAGAAACAGAGGAAAGCAAGTTGTCAGATGATTCCACACACATACACAAATTAACACACTAGCAGATCACACCCACATAGCAGGAGTGATCTAAAGGAGGGGGGGGGGCGACAAAACCTTCAGCTCATGCCAACCTCACTGCCTGTTACCATGACAACTGCTCATGGACCCCTAGCGGGCACCCTTTGCAGTCTGATCGCTGGAATGCCCTGTAGTGTCTAGTGTGCTGTTCACCACTGACAGACGCAGCATCTCTTCTTCCAGCTGAGGATCCAAAAGAGAGAGGGATGTCTGGGATCTATAAACCTTCAGTGATTTACTATACCATGAGGAGGCATCAATCAAACCACTCTGAACAACACTAGCGGGTGGTATTCGTGGCTACATGGGCAAGTGTGAGTGAAAGAGGGGCATAGCAAGCCGGTTGTTAGAGCCCAGCTATGTGCTGTCAAAGGTGATGACAGAGCTCCCTCTTCTGGACACAAAGAAAAGTGGTGTAACTGCAACATGCAGCAGTGTGCCTGGTTGACTCAATTCCAGCAGCTCATATCTGGTAATGCAACAGTACAAGTGACAGTCCCCAAAAGGCATCTTGATACTGACATTTTACAGAGGTAGAAGAATTTCCTCCCTATGGATATTTCCCCTATGGTTGGGAATGCTAAATATCAGAGGTTCCGAGGATCTTTGGTAAACATTCGCCTGCTCTCATTTTATAAAACCTCATCTTAGCACTAACATATAACACGTTCAATTGCACGATAACATATTGTAGATATAATTCTGTGGCCAGCCTTCCAGTGTGTTCGGTTAAAATGAATTTGCCTGAACACAAGTGACCAAAGCAAACTTCCAAACCCTTCTCAGCTTATACAAGGACACTTTACATTAGACAAAACAGTGAATGAAAACATGAAACTCAAGGGTATATGATTTAACAGATTAGATGTATATGGGCTGTGCCAAGAACAGTGCAAAAATGGCCCCTTTCCACAACATGTAACAATATGGTGACGTCCCCACCTGTTTCGTCTTATCATTTCTAGTTTAGCCGGGCAGTCATGCTGTTTAAACAAACTGATATTACCGAACCAGGAGAATGAACACCCGACACATGCCGGTGTGCTTGAGGGAAGAAGGCTGTCTAGTCTGGTGACGTGTGTATCAAATAGAGAGAAAGCCTGGTTAAGCACAGGAGGAGTCAAACCCAGTCAGCTGCCGGGAGGAAGTGCAGAGGGTGCACACACACCCTTACGGCCTAACGTACGTAGAGCAAAAATTATTACAGCGTAGCAACTTTAACAATGGATAGCCAATAAACTACATTAGATAGTTCAGCCTGACAATGTACTCTTCCCCCTTAAGAGAGCCCCTGTCTTGGTAGAGTCCCGTGCCCCCCAATGCAGTCCAGTCAGATGGAATTTTCCCGGGCAATTCCATTGATGTTTTCAGGGGGTGTCACTCCCTCCTGTTATTCACACCGTGTGGTGTCAGTCACTGGTGGGGACTGTACCGAACCAGGATTAACCCCTCTGACGACCCCTGTTCCTTTGATCTAGCAAAATGTGTATATGTGGCTCATTGTGTATGTGCCTTTATGGTTATACTGAATACTTGAGAAGCAATCTGAAAGCCGTGGTCTGTTGTTAGAAGGTGATAAAAGCAGGTAGTAAAACAGGCAATAGGTGAAGGGCAATAAAACAGGTGAGGCGTTTGGCAAAGCAAACAGGGATATGACAGCAACACCATTGAAAATCGGTCAGCTGAAGACACACACACACACACACACACACACACACACACACACGCACACACACACGCACACACACACGCACACACAGAGCAGCTGAGGGGCCGCTTGTTTCAGATCAGAAGCGGTCACATTCCAGACAGCACACGTGCTCTGCTCCTTAAAGTCACTGTATGTTCTGCATGTACAATATACTCCCCCAGCCTCCAACCCCGGCCTTTGTGTCTCTACAGATGGTTTTACAAGCCAAAGCTGCCACTGCTGTGTGTGTGTGTGTGTGTGTTTGTGTGCGTGCGCATTACAGTGTTGATGATGGATAGTTTCCTGCTTTGGCATGCATATGAAACACATGAGGGGCACAGACTTGTCATCTTGTCGAGAAAGATCGGGTCTAAGTATGTAAACAAAAACAATTTAACCAAGTGTGTGCGCGCGTGCACGAGATAAATTATATCCATGCACTCATGAACGTGTGTGGGAGTTGGAACAGGAAATGACCAGGATGTGCAGAATTCCTGATTTCCCTCACGGCCTGTTTCTTGGCAGGAAACGCCAGCTGTCCTTCGGTTTATCTGTGCCACTTATTAAGGAAGGGAGGGACTTGTGGGTGGAAGGAGGGGCTCAGGGTGCTGAGACTGGGATCCGGACCCCTCCACCCTTACACCCACCCGCTGCATCCTTGAGGATGACCCAGTGCTTTAGTATAAAAATGACAAAAGTATACAACAGTTGCCCTCATTTAAATTAAATAGTGCCATACTACCACCATAGAACTTAAACAACCATTTGTGTACTTGGCTGCCCTCAATTGTGGCTCCATACAGGGCCCTTTGGTACAAGACGCATCTATGTGGGGGTTCCCCAGTTTGAAAAGGGTTGAGTATCCTTGCTGTAAGGAATGGCATCATGGCTGGCCTGAGCCAGACAGGAAGAGGAAATGGCCAAAATCAAATGAGCTTGCATTGTGTCTGCCAATACTCTGAGGTGCTTCCACCTGTAAATACGCAAACAAGAAATGAGTCACACTGCAGGAGACTTAACAGCTGTGTTTAAAAAGCAATCAGCCCGTGGTCCTTCACATAGTTACACACACACACACACACACACACACACACACACACACACACACACACACACACACACACACACACACACACACACACACACACACACACACACACACACACCTGCTGTATGTACATATTTAATTTAACTGCAAAAAGATTAAAAATCTGAATAGAGTAAAAATAGAAAAACAATGATGCACACGCAAAAACAAACAACACTTTGAAAATAGCTCTGCTGCTGTCATTTTAATGGAATCATAGCTTCAATGGCAGATGCTGCGGCAGGTTTAAGTGAATTACCACCTGATGCCCTGCTTTTAAGCTTATGGAGCATGACCTTGGAAAGACACAGGGATGGGAGGAAGCTCTCTTTGAGTATATGTATGGGTGTGTGTGTGTATGTATGTGTGTGAGAGTGCACTATACAGGGATCACTGCAAACCAAACACCAGCCTTGGCCTTTTCCCCTCCTGATCCTGCACGGTCCCCGTCTCTTGTCTGAGCATGACCAGCACTCATCTGTCTCCTGTGACTTCTGGGTGGCTAAGGGGTCTAGAGGTGAAAGGCTACAGGTCAAAAGTCTTCCCAGTGGAGACTCCCTCCACAGCCTTTTTTTTTTTCCCGCAGTACCACGTAAACACTTGTAGTTCCCGCTGATGCTGCAGTGCCTGCAAACAGGGGGATGAGGAGCGAAGGGAAGATGAAAAGCATGTTCTGGGAAAAAGAATCTCTCTAAATCTTAGAGAAAGCACAACAAACATCCAGTGCTGAGGAGGATGAAGAGGTGGAGGAGGAGGAGGAGGACGACATGTCTATCTTTAGACTAAGTCGTTCATATCAGAGAGTGTCAAGAGGATTGGAAAAGGGAGCGGTATGAAGACTAGATGTTAAGTTGCTGTGCAAAGAGAACAGTGTTTGGAATAGTTTACCATAGTTTCTACTCCTTGCAACATACTGACAACTGTCATCCTAATGACTACTGATAAAAATTACACTATAGGTTTCAAACTGGGACATTTCTGTCTGCTACAGATGTCTCAGACCTAAATCAGGTAAAGTGATTACAGTACACACTGCTGTTCAGTCATAGAAAGTAGGTTAATGAATGAGAAAGAGTAACTTCCTTCAGGGTTCAAAAGTGAACTCACTGACTTCTCGTCATATTTTAGGTCATATGACTTGGAATGACTGGTGCTGCCTGAGGCCTATTTTCACACCACTTGTGGCAAACAAATGTAGTCATTCCAAACTGCAAACTAGCCTTTAGATTAAACTAAAAATTAAATCATACAATGTTAATTCCCTTAGGGAAACATGTCCTTTGCATTTGATCTCTCCTAAATGTTTAGGACCAACTCCAGTTCTGAGGCCAGTGTCCGGGTCAAGGGTAATGGCCAGCATGTTCCTGACATGCATGTCTTTGGTGTGGGGAAAAAAAAAAAAAAAAATGGAGCATCCAGAGGAAATCCATGAGAACACAGGGAGATTATACAGACTCCACAAAAGAAAACAGTCCCAGCTGGGGGACTTTCAACCTCCCTTCCTTCTTGGGACAGAAATGAGAAAAAGGACGAGGGGAAGAGATAAAAAGCTGCCAGAGAGAAAGAAAGTCACACAAGTAATTGGGTGTGGCAAAGAGAACGGGAGAGTACAACATGACATCATAGGTCAGATTAGGTCTTCATGGCTGGCTCCCTCTTAATTCAGTTTGCATGGACAGAGTATGGTATTGTTGTTCATTTGGTTCACATTACACTGCATCTGGGATGGACAAACTCAACTTTTACGATTCAGCACACTGGCTAGAGGAGCATTACTCAAGTTTCTGGTAGTTTTTAAGTCCCGTAACTCACTCACTTTATAGTCGTCATGACAGTGATGGGATAGTGGACTAACCAGGGCCTTACATTCCTGTAGATGATGCCCTTTTTCTTCATGTTCAAATCCTGTTTATTGGGCCGAATTTAATTGCTTCTTATGAAAATGAATAAAACAGCTAATTGAATCCATACGATCTTAAAAAAAAAAAAAAAAAAAAAAAAAAAAAAATACAAGAGCAAAGGAAAACAGCCTTCCACTGACACTTTCAGTGCCACTTGCTCTGTTCCCAGTTGGTATTCAAATGCTGCATTGCTCGTGACATTTGAGTTACAAATAAATCCTTTCATATTTCAATCACACAGGAAATAGGAGGGCTGGGATGTGGAATATGACCTTAGCTGTGTAAACACTATTCTGGCCAGATACTCCTGCTGCTGATGACTGAGTGGATGTTTCCATCAAGCACTTCTAAATAGCCTATTTTTGGATCAAATACTGCACCTTACCATATTGCGTGTGTGTGTGTTAGTTTTATAATGCTGCAATGAGAACTAATGAAAACCGGGCATCAGTCCTTTGGCTCTCATCATTTCCTCCTCGGAAAAACAGTGAATTACACACAAAGCTCGAAAGCCACCTTGTTCTCGCAGCCCTCTCCTTCTTCCTTCAAATCATCTTTTTAAAAAAAAAAAAAAAAAAAAAAAAAAAAAACTTCTGACAATTCTGAAAATTTCTGACACATCTCTTCTAAAATATTCTCAACATCATCATACCAAACTAAGCCAAAGTTTACAAAAAAGACAGGAAATTACTGGGCCTGGGGCAAGAAAACAAGATGGCAATTATAGAAATTCACTGAATGTTAAGAGGCATGAATACAGTGCTGCACTGCAAATAGAGAGTGAGAATTCTTAAGAGTTTATCAGGACACAAATGCTCACACTGACATGAGTCTCCGGGGGGCAGATGCAGACAAAGCTCAAACAGAGGGAACAAGTAAAACATTTAGTGTACCCATGCCTAAGAATAGCTCCATACACAGGCGGGACAGCCTTGCTACAACGTGTGCCCCCATGCGCCAAATACTGCTGACTGATCCTGGGGGAAATTGTGTGTGAGAAAAAGCGAGAGGGAACGGTGAATGGGCTCGATTTTGAGAAGAAGTGGGGTTATTATGCATGTTTGAATGGCCGTTCATTTTTCAATGTACTTCACACTGTGAGTGGGAAACCATGAGGCACGTCCCAGCTATATGACTTCTTTCAACAGTAAATCTGCTGTATGCCCCTGTACTGCTGCATATAAAGATTCAGTATGTAAATACAAACATATTAACAAATACTTTCATGTCAATTCCCTGGTGAATAACATCCTTGTTAAAAATCTAGTTGTGGTAAGCCTAGTTGTTCCTGAAACTCCAGCCAATTTGAAAACTATTAATGATTTCAATTCAAATAAACTGAATGTATGTTTTTTTTATATAATATTCTGATATATCTTAATCTTCCAGGTTGGCTTTTTAAACCACCCCTTAAGATAACATAAATTAGCAACTTTGAAATAATGTATGATCTAAGATATATGACCAATACTCAACTCAACATCTGCTGCACTTTTAAATACATAAAACACATGCATTTCGACTCTTTTCTCCTTCTGGCTTCCTTTCTTTGTCTCTTTCTCATGTCAACCGCTTAACTGGTGCAAACTGTGTTTTTTGCCCGACAGGCTTTGACACTTCTTACACATACATGTGTGTAACTGTCACCTTAGCCCGTATGGCCTTGAATATTCAAGCTCTAAAACACAGCGAAATGCCAAGTGTCAGGATATCATAATGACATCCTGTGTCATACCGAAGCCGTTATATATATGACTTGTGATCTTGTTTTGGGTTAGACAGTCAAATGAAGGCGTCCGTCACGTATGAACAAAGCCTTTATTGCTGCTCTCATATGCTTGGTTTCAATGCCTTTGAGACATAAAACAGATTCAATCTCATTGTAAATGTGTGAGCATGTAATAATGGTTATTTCTAGGCCCACGTTTTCAGCACAGTCTGTGGTTGTTTGCTCATTTCCGTTCCCGTCCCCCCTTTCTTCCCTTCCCTTCCCTTGCCTTGCCTTTTTTCCTGGTCAACTCCCTTCATATACAGACGTTACATCAGGAGAGGAGCGAGAGAGACCAGAAACCAATGTCACTGTATCACATGGACATATGCAAGTTATAAGAGGAAACTGGCTATGAGCTGTGGCTAGGAGGGCCACTAAAAAGAAGTCTTTGAACAAGGGAGCAGCTATTCGGCTAGCATCCAAAGTCCGACTGGGTGTGGTTGGCTCGTCAACCTCAACTGACCTGTAATGGCCATGGACATCTGACGCTAAAAATGACATAATACTCTGTGTGTGTGCGTCCTCTATGAATGAGACATGTTGGGTGGATGCAGCCTTAAAGGTTAAAGAAACAACCTTGTAACAAGATGATCACAGGTTCGAATTTGGGACGGGGACATACGACAAAAAATGCTTATGTGCTTTTTCCTAATGCACTTAAACCTCCTATTATGATGTTATTTAATGATGCCGATGTTTATTGTACTTTTTCATAATGAGCTCTTTTACTTTTACCCATTTTCCCTCAACCTTTTTAATTAAGAGTTCGTGGCAATATGACAGATGTTCGAATGAAAACATAACACTTTGAAATGAGACACTTAGAAAACAAATAGAAATAGACAATAGAAAAAATAGTGAGTCTGGCTCTATAATTCATCAAATTCTGACATGTACCATTGATGTTTTAGCTTTTTCTGCTTTATGACTCAAGTGCGGGAGAAAAACACGCCACCAAACAACGAAAACGGTCCACAAATAACTAACAGCTGTCTTTAATATTGTTGACATTTTTAGGGTGGTTTTGCACTTAAACCACAAGCTCTCTCAGATTCTATGCGTTTGCTCAGAATCTAATGATAGAGTTTGAAATCGGCAGCTACAGGATACAAATATGCTGTATAAATGTTTGAATTGAAAGTATGTCCTTTTCTCTAAGAAGGTTGACGTGCACCATTTTGAAGAGGTAAGTACATTCTAGTTACAGCAAATATCAAATATCAGTAGATTGGTCACTAACACTGTAATTCAAATAGTTTTTTGTTAAAACGGCGGTGCAAAGCGGCTGTCAGTCATGTAAAATAATAAAAATCAAAATAAAAGTCATACCCTAACAGAAGTGGGCCTTGTTCACGATGACATCTGTAAAATATTTAATGTAATAAAAATATCATATCATGATATCAACAATATTGAAATGTGATGACATGTACATTATGATACGTTCAAGCAAGCATGGCCTCAACATTAAAGGGACACTGCTGCCGGCTCTACTGCGTGGGGATTAGTCAGCACTCCAGGACCAGGAACAGCTAAACTATCTTCTGCAGACTACTATGCCACGACCATGGACATGTGTTCTATGTTGCTGCAATTAATCACAGAATTTTTTTGGTATTTTTACTATATTCTCATGAATATGGTTATTGAAAAAAATATCCGTATCATGATATTATTTAATATAGTCGACCCCTTTACACAAAGCAGATAGCTTAAATGTAAATGTGCATTCATGTCAATGCAATTCCGTCCTATAAAATTCAAACGCAAAACAGAACTTGACAAATGTCACATAGAAGAGCAGAGAGCTTTAAGGGGAAGACTGATTGGGGAGGAGAGATGAGATGGGTAAGAGGCCAGCGACGAAGCGGCGGGAGTGATGGATGGAATGATGGATAGGTACAATAATGGAGCAAGGGAGCTGGCTATTAGGTTGTGAATAAAAGGGGAGGACAACAGCTCTAGTGTCATTAGTCAAGCACGACCGACAGCCGGCAACCAGAGGAGGAACTTGTACACAAACACACACACATATGGATCCGCAAACACATACAAACTCACTCAGGCAGAGCGTGACACAGTGAGCCACCCTGGCTTATACAGCCAATTAGGAAGGAGGGGGAGAGAAAGCGATGGGGGACAGAGAGAGGAGAGAGATGAGGAGGATGTCAGAGGCGAACAGATGGAGAGGGAGACGGGGGGAGGAAAAAAAACAAACCGCGAGACGAAGAGCAGGAGTAACTGAGACGAGGGGAGAGAGGCAGTGTGAAAATGCATGGTCACACTGGTGGGCGGTAGGTGAGCGGCCTCAACAGCTCACCAATGTCACAGCGAGCCAAACTTCAGCCGCCCTGCATCAATTCCAGCAGGCACTTCCTTGGCAACACACACGCACATCTCCACCTTGACGTGCTCCGCGGATAGACATGGAGCTATCACAAGGCTTCAGTGTGAGCTTGGCCTAGATCCTCAGTAATAACTGACATATTGATGTGATACTTCCACATCCCAGGCCCGCAGGGTGTCCATCTGCTTGTTCATATAGCCACAGAGCATCCTGCTGATGTTTGCCTTGATTTCCATCATCTCCGTAAAAAGGGAAAAAAATAGAAGAGGTGGTTCATGGGCTAAAAATCAAGCAGCACACATGTGGGTAAGACTCTGGCCTGCCACACACTCTCGCCCATTCTCCGTTGCACACCAACAGACAGAGGATGTGTGAGCTTCACTGCAGGGAAACAGTCCAAATGTGAAATCAATAGTCTTGTCCCTGCCCTCAGGAGATCGGGTTACATCCACACACACAGACATATATATATATTATATATACACACACCCACACAGGGGCTCAGGTGGTTTGCTGCATGCATCTCTCTCTCTCTCTCTCTCTCTCTCTCTCTCTCTCTCTCAAACATGATGCAGTACTGCAGCAGCAGATAACAGAGGCTGGATGCTGAGAGGAATTAGCCAAACATGAAAAACATGCACTGTTTAAAAATGACGAGAGACCTAATGCTCTTGTAAAACAAAGAAAAAGAGCTGACATGGAGTGAAGTAAATCTTCAACTCATGGTTCAGTTCTGTGGAATTGCCGCTCCGTAACACAAGCCCTTATTTTGTGTCTGGTTACGTATAAATGTGTAGCTCCCAAATATTAAGAGCCATAACTATATTTAGGTAAATGGCTTGTAGCTGCATCTAGGACACCAGATAAAAAAAAAAAAAAAACATGTAGTAGCCAAGTATCCTTCAAGAATTCTTCAGCATCAATGTCACTTGGAAATTCCAGATTGTTCATCTTTTAAAAGTATCTTTCACTCTTGACTGGAAATCTAAGCATTTTACAGGCTTGTCTAAGTAAATTCACCCTAATGGAAATTTTCAATTCCTCTGCTCTAGATAAATAAAATCATTTTGGTGCCAACAGATATAATTTTTCATCCTTTTTTGCTTGCTCTAGCAGAGCCGGAGGTTTACATCTGCCAGCTGTTAGAGAATACAAAGCACAGTAGGTATAACATACTGAACAAGCAACATATGCCAAAACACACACGCGCGCGCGCGCACACACACGGATGGATAACCCGTGCATGAACAACACATTCCTACTGCAACAGGCCAGCCATGTGCAATGTGTTGTACCTAAAGGCAAAAAGAAACATATATACGTCTGCACACATGCCACTAGCAGCTGGGCATGGCTTCCTCTGTTAGTTTACTGTGTTTCTCATCTCCCCCTTTGCTCAGCCCTTCACCTCATAACCCCTGCAGCTGAACACCGACTGGCTACTGCTGAAAAGCTTCTTGTTATCTGGACGTGAAGCGAACGCCCAAGTGTGTATTTGTGTGTCTCATCGGACAGACACAAAAAAATGTGCTAGCCTGTTTCCTGCCCCACCACCTCCAGCATTCCGGCTGTGCCAATACTGCAATCTTTTCAAATGTGGAATGTACACGTACACAAACACACACACACACACACACACACACACACACAAAAAACACGCGCAAGCAAACATACACTTTATCTCCCAACGGTCTTTGTGGTTACAATTTGTATTTCTTCAGGGAGGGGAGATCCATGACGCGGGGGAGATCATTTCAAGGACAGTCTGTTTTAAGAATACCCAATGCATGAATGAAATGGTTGCCATGACAACCACATCACAGAACAACGACATGTTAACCATGGTGTTGCAAGTTTGACGTACATGTTGAAGAATATTGACAGCTGAGTGTCAAAGTCAGTGAGCATCTCTGCATGACAGACTCCCCTTAAACCACATGACACTGACATACTCAGAGTCACCCGCCAACACACAGCTATAAACCTTAAAAAATCTCTGACACGTAAGCATCCCTACTTCCTGAAACAGTTTAAACCCAGGAGGAGCAGGCTTCCGCCTCTCAGGCTCAGGCTCCGTCACTGTTGGGGTCCGAGTTTAAAATCCAGCTTCCTTCCACCTCATCTCTGCTCGGCTCTTTACACATTATGGGTTTGTTTTCCAAAACGCAAATAATCCTGTACGAGTCTGGGCTGTTGTCCGTTCACATTTCCCCCCCATTAATATTTTCTAGACATTTATCATTTTTAAATACTTTGACAAGATGTGTATTTCCTAACTGGAGAGCGAAGGTTTATAATTTAATAAACATAAATAGGAACACTGTATTCATTCCTGTTGTCTGAGTTTTACTTCTATTATGTTATATTCTGGGTCTTGTGTTTTCTGTTGTTCTGCCCCGGGGAAGTTATGTACGCCATAAAACCGTATAGCCGTAATGATGCACTTTTTCTATTTTCTCAATTGTGAGTTGAAAATAAAATTATTGGTTTCAAATCCGACAGTGACTAAGGTTACTGAAAACAGACAGGAAAATTCTAGCTGCTCCAAAAATAGATTTCCTTGCCATGCCAGTAACTGATCTGAAAATGTGTACATTATGCAATTATTTTATCTCTGAAAAAAAAAAGAAAAGAAAAAGGAAGTCAGCATCTCTTATACACATATGAATGGAAACTTTGAGGCTCAGGTTTTCAAACTCAATGCAGATCTGCTATATTGAGAGAATAAAGGAAGGAGCATCTCTTGGAAACAGACCACAGCCATGGTTCACCCTCACATGGTTCCACTTTACTAAGGATTTATCTCCTTCTGTGAAGAAGACTCCGCTGATGAGATCCTCACAGGCTTGACTCCTCTTTCATTTGGCTTTGATTTACAAGGCCATCTAAATGAGGTTTTGGTGGGGCGGTGAAGCCTCCCTCTCTACACTCCCCCGGCTCTGAATTTACCTCTTTTTGCAAAAAAACAACAAACACATGGATCCACACTGTCAACTGGGGATTCCACTTTCTGAAAAATTTAAAGCAGCGCGATGACAAATGATAGCTGGTTTGAGCACATGATGCCTCAGACATGCATGAAACCGCCATTTGAGACCACCTCATATATAACATCCCTTGCAACTTCCTACTGCAGCAACGGGTGTCAGAATAATAATCTCTGTGGCATTTGTGCAAGGAAGGCTGAGTTTTGCAAAGCTTACAGAAATGCTGTCTTTCCTTTTTGCTATGCTCAGAATTTATTACCCACAGAAAGCAGCAATGGCACCATTTAGTCACTCTGTTTTACAGGAACTCTTACCTCTGAAGTGGCTTTGTGTCCTTCCTATTGAGGTTAAAGATCAGACGAAACCAATGCTCCACTCTGTGATTTTAACCCCTAGAAACAAGAGAGAAAAGAAGAACAAAATCTATCAGATATGATTTGGTATCAATCTTTGTGGCTGTAGTAGCAAAACACAATCCCTGATTTGGTCACCTCATCTAAGGCCATTAGTCAGTGAAATCCCAAACTTATGGTTCGACAGTGTTTGCTCTGACTGCACTGCAGGGGCATTCAGAGAGTTGGCAGCCGGCAGCTGGAGGAGAGCAGACTGATTTCACTGTCACAAGAACGCAGAGGATTAACTACGGAGGGTGCTTGAGCGAGAGACTTAACTAAGAACAGACAAAATGACACGCACAGCCAGAAAGACACTGATCACACAGCCCTGAAAGCAATCAAGCGCGGTTCTCCCTTCATTATTACCGCGAGATTAAGAATGTGACATTTGAGCTTTGGAGTCTTTCAGAACCACACATGAAAACACACAAAGACACACACAGCTAACTTAGTAAGCATGGTAACCACCACATGCTAATAGTTTCACAACATGAGTCAGAGTAGAAACTCAAACATTGTCAAACCCAATTTACTTGCTTTTTGACTGTCGGTTTCCACCGGCTCTCAACATTACTAACCAACATTAAACATTTCGGCAAATCATCAACTCATCCGCATCAGTGCTGACTCACACCAGCCTAACTTTATTTTATCTAACACAATCTGGGTGTTGAATCATATTCTGGCATGAAATATAATTTAGGCATGTCAGGTTATAACATGCTGAGTTGGCCGGGAAATACCAGTGCTATTATTTGGTCATGTTGTGTGTGAGAGGTAGGCAGTTGATGTTGTGGCTAACTACTTGGAAGCTATTCCCGCTGGCCTCAGCTGTTCCTTCATTTTCTACACACCAACTGTTGTTCGGCCACAGCATGTGGCCCCTTATCCTGGCAAAAAGTTTGCAAGTGTGTGTTTTCATAGCAAACAGACGTCTTGTAACAGGGAGAGGGTGTTAGAAAGAGCACGAGTTTGTGCATGTGTTTGCGCACATGCACGTCATCCATACATGTGTGTTTAAAACACAATTGGCTGCCTGAATTACAGGTCATCCCCCCGCCTCCCCCAACGCCATCACCTCACCATCCCTCTAGTGTAATTTGCACACAGTTAACGTGTGATATCACTCAGTCAACACAAGGCCATAGAACAGGTGTTGCCGTGACACATGGGTCTGTGCAGCTGCAGGGAACACAGTTGCACCAGTCACAACAGCACAGAGGCCGGCAGGCAGCTGCTCTGGCGTTGAAAACAAAGGCAGGCCTGCAACACATGCAAAGATAAACACAACCAACGTATGATCAATGGTTGTACAAGGAAGGAGAGGACAACAAAATGTAATTTTTAAAGAATGACAGCAAACAATATCAGACATGATTTGCACTTTCCTCTTCAGTTTCCCCTCCAAATTCTGTAATAAAATGCAGAAAGTATGTCCAGTCAAAATGTTGTCAGCGTGTCAAACCATTTGGTGCATTTTTTCATGTGTTACCTGAAACAATACACTTACACAGAAGTGAGTCTATCAAGGGTTGGGTTACAAAAACATGCCAATGCTGATGGCCAAAACTGGCATTATTGCTTTTTGGAATATTCAGAGCTGATTTTTTTTTCTGCTGCATCATTACAGTACTGGCACACAACTTTCATGGGTATGAAAAGTTTAAATGCTCAGATACATACACAGCACATCTGCGTTTATCGAACTTGTGCAATAAGGTATGTAGAGCAGCATGACCTGGGAACAATATCTTCCCTTGTGACTCAATGCTGAGGCGACTACAAAAACACACAACTGCCCAAGAAGGTGCCCTGTGTATCCTTCCATGTACAACAGTTTCAACAGACTTTTTATGTGGCCTAGATTGGTGCCCCACTTCAACAACAGACTAAGGGGAAACACAGGGACCTATGTAGTGGATACAGGTGTGTCCTTGTACACCCACACTCTCCCCCATTAACAGCAAACCTTTGGGGGTGGCTCATTTCCTTTCAGGGCAGGAAGTGGGAAGGAAGGCAGGGCACTGAGCGAGCAGGGGCGATGATGATGTCACAGCAGGAAAAGAAAGACAGGATTGTTGTAGGGGAAGCACAGCAAATGAGTATGCAGGAAATCAGGCAGAGCTCAGTGCACAATATATTTGTACAGTGCATGTTGGTATAACAGACTTGTTATAACCAGACATTAAAGAAAGGCAAAAATGACACACAGGCAACTACACAGGGTCGTCACTCAGGATGACATACTACATTAAACGGGCAGATCAGTGCACATTATTCCCCTTAGGCATCTGTGTCGGACCCATTCAAAGAGAGGGTAATATACCCCTCCTACTGATCTTCAACGATGTTATTCATTCACAAGGATTCTAATTTTGGAAAGATTATACTGTAATCCTCTATTTGCCTTTTTGCCTTAAGCACAATCAGAAAAACGTTTATTTTAAATGATAGCTATCATCAAACCAGCAGCATCTGTTATAAGGGAGGAATAGTCAACACCGGATACAAAACAGCATTAACGTAAGCGGTTAAAAAATGCAGTGTACTACATGTAAGATTCTGATTTTCTAGCTTAGACATAATGATGCCAAACCTGACATACTGGACAGGTGTTGCCAGGTGTTGTTATACGGACATAAATAAATGGACTGATATTGGCCATTGATGTGCCCAATTCATGTAAAAAAAAATTTCTTAGTCATTCTGACTATGGGTCATGCTAACTTTGCACCCCCCCACCTCGGTTGTAGAGATCCCTATGCTGTTAGGTACATTAGCTAATCCAGGCGGCTACTTTGAGTGTTTACTATGTTTTGGACTTTGTGACAAGCATTTGAAGTGACTGACATATAATTTAGGTTTATCTGGAAAGCTTTAAAAGGCTTGCACATTACCAATAGTCAAAAGGGCCGCAATTATGAGAGTAACACCCGGGCTAAAAAATACCAGGATTTCCCTTTAAATATGATCTAAAACTGCTGGCATAAGTGTTCTTTTGTGTCCTTTGATACAAAACGGTCACTGACCTCCCTTTAGGAAAGGACAGAGAGAAAGATTTATTTATTTTTGAATCAGATTGAAATTTTTTTTAAAAAGGAGCTGTATGTTGTGTCCTTTCAGTATATACAATACAAGAAGATGCACTAATTCCCAAAGCTGTCATTTTGAACTTGTGTCAGTTAGGAGGATCACCTGCTTTGATAAAATAACACGAATCACTTACAATAGAAAACAATCAAATACAATAACAGTACAAACAATGGCCTTAAAATAACATAGTTAAAAAAAACATCTTTTAACATAACCATCCAGGGTTGTAGCAGTGGATTGGTGATATTGTAAAGATCATACTAATACTGTAAGATCGTAATAACATAGAACCATATTACTAACCCTGTAAACAGAGAAGAAAGTCTGCTCTTAACCATACCAGCACAAAAAAAAGCAGAAACACCATGTCACAGTGACGCAACAGATGCAACAGATTAATGATGAAAGATGCATTCCTCTCATTCTTGCGTTGCATGACACGCTAGCTTCTGGAAATGTGATGTATGTTGTGCTCTGTCAAGCATCACGAGGCAAAGACCGTTCAGTGTGATACTCTGGTAGTGAAAACACAAAACAGATTCACTCCCTAAATTCACCACTGACCTGTGTAACACTGGCTCGACCCCTGGAGATTTATTGATCAGAAACGCCCAACAGCATCTTAATCTGGTTTCAGAGCAAGACGAGGCCCTTAGCAGTGACCCCGAGTGTTCTTGGAAGGGCATCGAGGTAAACCATCAGTCAGCTAACTGATGGTTCAGTACAAAGCCGATCCTCACTGGGAATGTGCATTAGTATTGATCCCTCTGTTGCTTTTATACCAAGTCAAGTGCAACACAAAGAAGAAAGTCTCGCACAGTGGACTGCCTGACCTCTTCAGTAGGTCAATACAAAATCACTTCAATAGTGGTCAGTGTCAAGTATGGAAATTGCTGGCTTTTAGGCCAATCAAAGTTGGGAACAAATTAAGTTGCACATTCACACTTCATTGCACAAACAATATGTTAAACAATAAAGCCCTCTACAATCATTTCACATCCATGTGAACTTTTGAATTTCAATATAAGATACTAATATGGCTTTTTTTGGGGCTGCTTTCTTTAAATAACTGCCAGCTAGTGAATACTGGGTTATACTGTTTAAGTTACTCATCCATGACTAATATTAACACAACTACCCATGCGGGTACTTAATTTTATTCAGTATACTCAAAGTGCCTCTTGGTCACATGACAAAACCCTAAATATTAAAAGTGATGTCTGTGCAACGAGGCTAAACGCTCAGCTTGCTCTCTTTATGAGCTTACCCCAGGGTGAAGGTGTTATTGAACTGACCTTCCAGTATCTTTTACGGACTACTCGTGCTATTACCACTCACACAGTGAAAACTGGTTGTGACCGCAAGGAGCCGATCTCCTCCACTCAGTGGGATTCTCCGTGGTCCGTGCAGTGAGCACTCGGCTCTGGAAAAACCACACATGGTGGGAATTATGGAATAATGCTGCGTCAGGAATGTTCCCACGATGGCCAGTGAGATCTGATGGAGGTCCCACTGGCTGGCTAGCTGCCAGTGGGGTTTATGGGTAATGTAACACACACATACAAAGTTACATGATCAAATGCATCTTGTGTTAGTCTATGTTTGGACCTGTTCCTCTTGTGTTGGATCAAAATACTCCCTTGTGTCGAAGCATTTGTGAACTGTTTCCATTTAACTGCAAAAGAAACGAGTGTGTTCAGCTTTCAAACCTACTCATTAGCACTGCTTGCTCAAAGCTGATCAGCTTAAAGACAGAAACCTTACTTCTCATTCACACTGTTTCGTTCTCCAACAGCACTGAGGGGTGAGGGGCCGAGCTGACTGACCGCAAATATGCTGGTGACCCTCCCCACAGCCTCAAAGTTGGTCACGGTGCCAAACTCAGGGGCAGATCTTGATTCACTCACCGAGTTGCCTCTGTGGCACGTGGGCCAAAATAATCAGGAATCACTAGAGAGTGAAGATCAGCGGAGCAGAGAGAGATTAGCAAGCTACTCAGCCAAGTCAATAGGGGCTTGGGCTCACTTGGATAGCTGCTAGGGTATTAGTCAATGAGATTTGGCAACAGGCACCCGCAAAAGCACACACACACACACACACACACACAGCACTATTTTGTGAGATTAAGCCTGCAGGTTTGAGCGACTGACAAGGGATTCTCTCACAAAAATGTGTCAATCCACTTCTACAATGGCAAGCACGGCTGTTTTCACTTGGATTCTCTCCTTGTCACTGTGGTTACTGTCTGAAATGCCTACATTCCTTCAGTGTCCTGCATGAACCCTGATCTAAAAAGAAAAATGGAGCAACATCAGTCTGCACAGTAAATGCAGAGCACTAACTTGAAGCCAAGTGTTGCGAAAAAGTGAGACTTCCAGACATTGGCGAAGGATGCGAAGAAAACGAATAATGACCTCAATGTTTCCAAGCCATTGTACATTCACATGACATCAACTGTGCTGAAGAATATTTTATTGGTTCTCATAAACCTGTCCTCTCCTCCTCCTCCATCTAATACTTCTTTCCTCACACCATTTAAATTTTTTCACCCTGGTCCTCACAGGTGTTCTTCCACCTCCTCAAGTCTTTTCGGCAGCCAGCTCGGATGTAGAATCACTAGCGACATCGCGATGTGTGGTTAACCTTGTGGCTCTTGGCTTGGGATGCAATGAGCGGGCAATGTGACAAGGGCAGTCTGCTTTCCAACCCCTCTTGTTTCCCTTCCTTGAGGTTTCAGCACATGCTCAAGTACCGCCCGGATAGTCTAGCTACTTTCTAACAGACGTGAGCTGGGGTGACATTTTCATGATTATGGGTGAGAGTCTAGTTAAAAATTTAAATGGGGAAAAGTGGGCTACGGTGCATCTTTAATGGCAAAACAAGACATTTCAGCCCTAGTTTTTGGTATATTGCTAGTTTGTGACTTGAAATGAACACAGAAATACTTGAAACACTTTGAATTCTTAAACAGTGTAGGGCTGAAGCTGTTTTTGCCTTTGGTGCGTGTATGTAGTGTAAAAGAATCCTTCTGGATGTACAGTTCTAGAGGATGACAACTTGAATCCAGTGCACACTGAATCTATTTTCCATGCATGCCAAGATCTGTTTGTTCCAATGATTCAGACATATGCCACTGCTTTTGTAACCACACACACAAACATGACACCCCAGACACAATATTATGCTAAGTTCCCAAAAGAGACAACAGGACAGAACACTGTAATCACTGTAACTGCATCCTTGACTCTCTCTGATAGTCTTACAATGCCACTATTGTTAGCGTATACCAAGTGATATCTAAACCTGAATCCTCAAAGGATTCGACTGGAATGTAACCCGGAGGTCAATGGTTAGAAAGCAACTGTGCAAGCATAAACTCATCTAAACAGGAGTCCTCCAAACATTTTAGGCCAAGAGGCAGGCATTTCAGAGTGGGGTGAGGGGAATGAGTACAGTTTAATTTGTTTGTATCTGTGTGTATGCGGTGTGTCTCTCCCTCAAACCCTAGGTATGTTGGACTGTAACTACTACCAGAGATTACAAAAAGGCAAACAAACACGTCAGCCCGGCACATGCATAAACACACAGGCACGCACTCCCCTGTTATGGTTTCATGAGAACCGGCTGATCTCTGATCAGACAGGGAACAGAGAGGACACAGGAACTGGTTGTGCTGATGTTTATCCCAGGCTTTAAAGCAACCATGGTCAATATCTGCTGCAAAGGATTGGCCATTTAATCTAATTCAATTAAGGATGCAAAATAGCACGTGAAGCAATAGAGAGAGTAGGAAATAAATCCACTTTCTCCGTTTATATGTAATTCTTCTTCCCCCAGACAGATCATACATTACCCCCAGTCAATACTGCATATTTTCTATACAGCAGCTGCAGCAGCCAGGCAGCACATGTATATTTCCTCTGAGTTAGCACTTTGTGTGCTCTTTACACCACTCTCTCTGAAGCACTCCTGCTTGCCTTAAGCATCTTGTGCTCTCTCCATGTCAAAGACCCGTTATCCATGGCCCAGTTCTAAAGGCTGTCCATCCACACAGACAGGCCATCTCATCCATCAACCTGTCCCGTGACTGTCGCAGTGAAGCAGACTGGTGGGGTAGAGAGAGACACATGATACCATAAATCACGTCCTCCGCTCCACCCTCTGCGATCACCCCGCTGATATCTGATGCGACTGCTGGAATTCTAGTTGAGAATTCCCACCAGGATGAGATTTCCTTTCCCATCCTTGGACGGGAGTGAGAATCAGCCACCTGCCATTGTCAAAGTAAGACTGATTAATAGCTGCCTAAGCTGCTTAAATAAACTGCACAATGAAAGAGGTAGAAAGCAAAAGGGATGGTTAATGAATGAACAATACATCGGGTTGGAAATATATCATACCAGATCAGATAAGATGTAGAAAAATAGGTCATGGGAGAAGTGGTATGGAGATAAAGAATAACAGACGGAGGTGGTTCTGTACTTTAACAGGTGGAGAGATGCCCTATCAATGACATCTGTAAAGGAAAAAATCTACCTTTCAAAACATGAGCAGATAATTTCCAATTTTAGTTTCTGTCCTTTGGATTCAAAGAGTAAGGGCTTATTTTCGGACCCACAATCTTCTACAGATGCCTAACTTCTAATTATACAGGGAGAGATTCATCAAAAAAGAGGGGGAAAGTATCAGTTTCTCCACTGACAGTAGCCTCAATAGGGCAGAATGCCACAGGCCTCAAGAGTAAAGGGCCTGCAACTATCACTTTTTCTCAACTCTGAAACTCTCACTCACTCTTTCTACCTCACAGCTGGCTGCAACAAGTGCAGACCCATTCACTGGTGGTTGCTGAAAGGAAAACAAAAAATGTATGATGGTAGACAAGGCTGTTCGAGGTAATATTAAAAGATTTCATCATAAAATAACTTGTGGAACACACTGAAAAACCATGAATCAATGATTAAGCAATGTAAAAGTTTCTAAAATGGACTTTACTTTTAAGACAGTAAACCCAACAAGGACTAACCCATACTAGAAATGTATACACTTGTGATACTGCAAAGTGTTGCGGGGGAAAACATTCACCGAATGACACAGATATGACAACTAACATGGCAAGAAGATACAATTGTAGGTCAATCCTTGCTGTTTGTATCTTTAGATGTCATTACATAGCAGTGTGTGTGTGTGTGTGTGCGTGAGCCCCTGTGCGCTTGAGTGCACCTGCTGAACGAGGACCCAGATCATGTAGTGCTCTGAAAGGAGAGAAGGATGCCCTCCTTCTGCCTACTCCAATCAGCAGTGCAGCTGCAAAGTAGATGCTACCTCGTCCATACATTGGTTCAGTACAAGCGGACGATTAAACACAACTTCACATATGCTTATTTTTATTACTGAAAAGGGCGATAAAGACAGTGAGGCATAAGAGAGTAAAAGTGAAATTGCATGCCTTCTTTAAGGTTGCACAGCTTTATCCTTACCATTCTCCTTGTTGAGGAACAGAAATCAATCATCACAAAAGAAAGGGCTGCTTGCAGATCTCAAACAAGTGATTTCCTGTCATATTGATATAAGGTTCTAAGTAAGTATAGAAAGGCCAACAGGAAGAGCAGCTCACTATCTGGAACAGCAGAGGTTTTGGAGGCCACAATCAAGCCGGTTAGCCATTTGTCTTTGTTTCCAAATGGCAGGGGCAGCTGCCACCAAAGGTCAGCAAAATGTTACCAGAACAAGGCCCTATACAGGCTGGGACCACGTGCCTGTGACAGGAGCGGGAGGGCAAACCCAGGTGTAGTGACACATTTTCCACTTTCCATTTTCTCTCTCGTTTTCACTCACACCCGCGCGTACCCATAACATGGCATCTTGTCTAGCATCATGGTGCTGAGCTCTGCTGCAGCTGGTGGCCTTTATTTTCTCCAGTCCCCAACCAAAGCCATAGTACCTCAGATCAGTGTGGAAATATCAGGTTACACTGTCCCCTCCGGCTTTCCATCAGTGTGTGTTGAAGGCTGCGTTTGAAGTGCCATCCACCCTCTGCTCTCCCTTTACCAATCTACACCCCCGGCTGTAACACAACCTGGGTAAACTTACACCAACCACCACGCCGCCACCCCCAGCCTCTCGTCTTTGGAGCTTTTGTGCAGAGAAGTCTTATGCCCACGGACATGGGTGGATGGATGGATGGGCAGAGGTCAGACATGGCCCTTGCAACTCGCACAACAGAGCCAGTAAAGTGCTGACAGATGGACAGACCCGCATGCAGGAGATGCTAACACACACAGAAACCACGAATAGCTTTCAAATCTCTATTCTCTAATGCATGCAGTCTCTGGGGATCATTCCTCAAGCTCAAAATTTCTTTGACAACTGTTTTTCTCATCTAATCAACTACAACCCAGGGAAATCAAGCGTAGCAAAGAATAAAAAAATTTAAAAAAAAACAGGATAAAAAGGAAGCAGAGGGATAGAAAGAGGACAAGCAGGAGGGTTTTTTTTTCCTCCCTTCCCCTTCTGGCAAAACAAGACAGAATGGATGAATGAGAAAACCATGTTTCTGGTTGTGTATTTTGACCTGATTCTTCTCCAAAAATATATGCCCACTCCCTGGGTTCTCTTTTCATTAGCCTTGAGGAAGAAAACTGAAATTCCTTACATGTGCTTTTAAACCGGGGCAGTGGAATGACACGCTCTTTTATAATATATGTTGTACATCTGTGGCTAGAAATGGAAAATCCATGACTGAGCTGAATGCAGTGACTTCAGGATAATTCAACCTACTGAGTAAATGTCTTGTATGATCCTATTACATGAGGTGACGAAGCACGTATGTCCACTAATTTTTAAGTTGTTTGTGTTTTCACCAGTGCCTTTACAAAACATTGATACTGATATAAATAATGATACTGAATCAAAGAGGCAATTGCCGAAAATGATGTGTTATTGCTACAACTATCCAAAACCCCAAAAGTTTCCTCTAACATCAAAAGCAGGGCAAACATTTTCAAACCCTCCATTTTACATAATCAGCTAATAATTAAGTTCTTAAGAAACACATTCATAATGTGACACATCACAGGAAACAGAGCCACAGCATAACAATGCCCAAAACAACAAATCAACATTCACTGGGTTTTCCATATGTGCTTTAGGCATCACACATTTTCTGTCCTCTTCTGCGTCTCTGACTAGACAGTACGAGAAATCTGACACCAAACTCCTGCTATTTTCCTCTTGCAAACAACATAACAAGCTTAAAGGCATCTGCCTGAGGGGGAGCGACCAGAAGGCCAGTAGTTATTTTCAACCCATTTGACTGCACTGTAAGCCTATGGGTCGCATTGTTGCTGCACCGTCTCAATGCCCGGAATGATTTGCTCCTAGTCTAGTGCTTTTGTGGATGTAAATCAAGCGTGCCTTAAGGACACAGACGGTCTATTATCAAGCCACTGTAGGGAATAAAGGCTGGGCGAAGTGGCTTCTCAGTGGCTCTTTTTTGAGCACATTTTTGTTTGCTTGTGCTGTATTCATCCCCCGAACTGAAGAGATACAGCTAAAGGTCTGTCCTGTCCGGGACTGGCCGTGTAAGGAGTGTGGCTGGGAATATTTACTTTGGTGACAACCTGGGCCCATGTGGTAGGCAGCCAGACAGTGGCGCGGTGTGCAGCTCCTCTACAAAAGTGACCTTTGAACCCCACAGTCAATGAAGGGTCATTAACTTTTCCAGTGTAAATGTCTGAATGGAAGCACAGTCCGAGGCTGCAACCAGAGGGCGAAACATAGCACGACCTCAGCGGAGAAACTTGTTCAAGTCGCTTACAATCATTTGGTTGTTTGGGAACATCTGTTTATTTTTTGCCAGGAAAGCAGCTGCACAGTATAAACACAATATGTGTCCGAGCTTGAACTTTTCCACCAGGCTTCACTAAGACGTTTTTTTCTGAGCAAATGAAGCTTTCAAAAACCGCACCGTTTTAAGGACTTAGCCCAAATTTTATGAGCTAAGGTGGATGCTAGCATTAAACTGGGGACAGCCCCTGGTCAAGCTGGCTATGTGTTGTCCAACCTGCTGCCGGCGGCCTCATCCAACAAAGGGAATTAAAACAGTCCTCACGAACTGCTGCGGGGAGGGCGGCTAACAGCGACCTGAACCTCGCCGCACTGACAGAAATTGACACCTGTTTTTACGTGTTTTTTTTTTTTTTTTTTAAAAAAGACACGAAACAGGGCATTTCAAAAAAGTCTACCGGCGGGATATAAACATTACCGCGACGAAAAAAACCATCGGCCATTACCAGCAGCTGATAGCCTCCTCCCGCTAAACAGGGTGGAGGCTGTCCACATCCCTTCTGTTTGATGCGGAGGAGGAAAATTAGGCTGAAAATATCTCCAGCCAGCCCACGACAAAGTCACAAGGCTCGGCTTCGGCAAGACAAAAAAAAAAAAAAAATGCAACCAATACACCACAACAATAGGCCCACGTTCAAATGTCACTCCCACGATAGCCGCGGCTCTTTTCCCAGTCGGCCCAAACGCTGCACACCCTTTTTTTTCCCCCCCAAGAAAGGGATTGTTCAATGGCCGCACAGGGGGGGGCATACAACCCCACCCACCCACCCACCCACCATTCAAACAGTCTGCCACACTAAACACTTTTTTTCCTAACAAATAACAACATATTCACAGACACCCCGTTGGTTGTCCTCGTCTTTAGGGAGCACGGTAAACATACAGTTTAAGCGCCCCCCCGTCTCTTTCTCCCGAGGGCTAAATCTAGGATGGGCTGCCGGTGTGTGGCATAATAAACTGACATTTACCTATGACTGACCTTTTGTTTGGGGGGGGGGGGGTCTGCGAGTACGGTTATCGTAGAAAAGTCCGAAAAGGCGTGATAAAAATTAAAACATGTCGGAATAGTAAAGAAAAGCCCACTTACAGTCAAATGGGATTCACAAAGAGGGTCCTCTCCTCCCCTGTGTTCTCCAATGGGAGCAAATATCCCTGCCCTCGGAGGAGGGGTTGGGGAGAGGGGGGGACGAAGAAAACTCCTGATATGATACGTGTAATTATCTATTTTTTTTAAAAAGCTAACTAGTCAAAACTGCCCGTCGTCCTCATGTTTTCACACGTTGCCTCGTCTACACACACAAGCCTTTTCCCTTTCCCATTCTTCTCTGCCGGAGCTGATGAGGAGACACGCTGCGCGTCTCCGTCGTTTCCTGTCCAGCCCAGAATCCAATGCTGCCTTCGAGGATTGTGGGACATATCGGGCGTGGAGAGTTGATCCCGGTCGGGGAGGAAGGGCCCGGCCGAGGTGCGGCTTTTGACTGGGGAGGGAATGGATTGCGGTGTCGCCCGAGTCGAACAGCGGACACATTTTTTAGGGCAACTTTTCTGCTGATAAACTGATGAAAACTAAGATTACACGCTCACTTTCGTCCCTTCACCCCGCCGCTCCAATGCAGGAGTCATTCTACGCTCATTACTTTCTAACATAGAATAGTTTTTTTTTTTTTTAAGTTATTTCAAGGTACACCCGTCCATCTCAAAATCACCCAATTTAACATTTTTTTTTTTTAATCTTAAAATCTGAATATTTACATTTCTTGGAGGAATAGTGAATGCAGCATCAACAAACAGCAGGTATTCTCTCTAACTAATAATAATAGAAGGATAATAGTAAAATAGATAGGTTTTTTATTAAAAAAATGTTTTTTTAAAAACAAAACCCACACAGGATGGGTTCTTGCTGATGCCCATCCCCAAAGCAGACACCACCAGACAAAAGGGGCATGTTCCAGATTAGGAGATTATTGCGTGTTATCCATGTGGACGCATGGCATTACTAACCCCTCAATCCCCCCTCATCCATCTTCAGAGTTAGAATTACAGACAACATTTTGGAAATGCCATAACCCCCGCCAATGAATGTGTCGCCGCGTGCTGCCACACAAAGTTGACATTTTTTTCTACCCTTTTAATGGCCTCTAGTCCTGGCTCTAGTCCTCAGCAAAGGCCTGTCTGAAACAAGAAAAAGGGCACGAGAGGCAGGGCGAGACACAACGCCGCGGTTAACGCAGCACTGCCGCGAATAGCTCCGCTCCTGGGCCCGCAGCAGTCCCCAAACTGTCACCGACGGGCTGGTTTGAAAACAAGATGCTCGGTTGCCATCTAGTGGACCGAGGAGCCCGTTGCACTTTCACCTCAGACCCGCTGCGTGGGTGCAGCTGCGAGCGTTTTTAAAAACGGTCGGCGACGTGCGTAGATCCGAGGCCTTCTCAAATGGCTGGTATTGCTGCAAATTGCTGCAAACATTGTGTTTTTGGTTGGGTTGTTGTTGTTGTTTTTGTTTTTTTTTTAATCTTCTTCTTCTTTTTCTTTAAATGTCATAAATGTTTCACACTGTCGCACTCTATGACTCATAGTCACAGCGTATTGACGGTTCTCTGTTCACTTCTCCGAGGTAATGACACCCCGGCAGCCCAACACACACACACACACACACACACACACACACACACACACACACACACACACACACATTCACACACACACCTCGGTTGAAACCAGCTCGATATCTGTCCGGCACCTGCCATTGCGTCCAGTCAACTTTGCCACACGGTACACTGGGTCATTGCACGCTGGGTCACTCGACCCCCCCCCCCCCCCCGACCAACTGCATGTTTGTGTGGTTACCACATGGTTTTTATGTTCCTCATTCTTTGGTCTCCCCCACAACCACACAGTGTTACAATATAACACACTCAATCAAATATGCAGCAGCTTCCAAAATACTATACTTAAGCCATTTAGTATAGTAGTGGCAATTGTTGAGCCAAATTTGCTTAACAGTTACTATTATTATAATGCAGTACAAACACAGGCCTTAAATCACACGCCCAAGACAAAGAAAAAGGATAAGGAACAGGATCAGAACTGTCCAGCAATGGCCTTGTGGTCTAATAGAACACATAACCACAGTTCTACATTACTGACACTTGAGGAATCAAAAGGTCACAAACAGAAGAATGGAAGCTTCAGAGGAGGAGGTGTTTTTTTTGCCACAGGATGTTTTCCCTCAAGATAGGTTGTGTGATGTTCAGTCACTGCAGCACCGGGGGAGTGCTTCAGTCAGAGACAACGATAACGAGGATATGATGTGTAACAGTCAAAGAAACGCGTGCACGGCACCAGGGTTGGTGATATCGGAGTGACAGATCAGATCTTCTCTGCGGCATACAGTTCGCGTAGTTTGCTGGAGGAGCTTCAAGTTTTAGGTGATGAGGGAGAGCCTTGAAGACATTATTCTGTTGGAGGCAAGTTCACACTCGCGGTGCAAACGATCAAGATGGGTGTTTGCTGGGCGTTCATGATCCTCCTGGGCTGCAGGTTATCTCGTGTAAGTCAGTCTCAGAGCACGTGCCCCTGCCCTGGTAAGTCGTAGACTTCACTGCGTTACATAAATTCTAGTTTAAAGTACTTCACATGCTCTTAGCGATAAGTATTCAGGTAGTAATTAATACTAGAAATACTAGTGGCAAAGAAACTACTTTTAATTGCCACAAAAATGAAGGTAATTTTAAGCAACTCACTTAATAGTAAATAGTAATTTCTATCTAACAAGCCTAGAGACAATTGTTGTTATGTGCATTTGTGGTTACAATGTGACAGTTTGGTTTCATCTGTAAATACTGAGGTTGGCGGCATCATCCTTTGTGCAGTAAAACTCGAGTATCAGTGTATGCAGACAGTGGATTGTTAAATTGCAGCAGTGGTATTAGTATATATTCGGGCTTTGTATTTTAATTACTCTCCGGTTGGCAGCTTTGGTGAAGTTTAGGCACATAGAACATGGAAAGTTGGGGCTTAAAGAAAATGAATGTGCTCCTCTATAGCTTATAGTGAATGTATCCTGACCCATTGACTTTTCACCTGTTTATCAGTACCTAAGATGACCCTTAAAGCCTCCTGATACTGGCTGAGTAAATATATATTTGTAGGTTGAGACACATTTTATCGGGAACCGGCGTGTACCAGAGTCGAGCACTACATCACCTAAACCTCAGCCTTGTGAGTAGCATAATTGAGTCAGTCGGCGGCTGAGTCACGTATTCCACTCACACGGCGCATTTCTGTCTCTCGTACTAAATGTGTGACTGGTTTAAAAAGATAAATGCGCTTGAACTGTTATTTAACAGATTCCATGTGGGGGTTCAGTTGCTGTGAAATGACAAGTTTCAAGGCCTGAATTTCAGTCGAGGGAACAAATTGCAAATAAATTAATATTTGCAGGAGATGTACAGTAGCTGTAGGAAGCCATTGCCTATGCAATGGCGTTTGTTACAGATAAAGAAAACAGGCATCCTGACTTGGTTTACTGCAACAACAAAAACAATGCTGTGCTACTCTAACTCTTAAACTTAAGCCTTTAAGCACTTATTTTTTTTCTATTTCACAGTTCAGTGTGTTTTTAAGTCACATTGACAGTCTTTTGCAAGCCTTAGTTCATGACACCTAAACAGGGATCTTACATTGTACTGTGTGTGTAAGAGACGTCTGTAATCGAAAATCAGAATAAAGCTGCACCCTGAATAATTATCACATTTTCCTCTCCAGAGCAGCTGAAAACTGTCTGTGTACCTGGCAGAGACAAAGTACGTGTGCCGTGCCCTAATGGGACCGCTGACGTGATGATATTTAACCTCCTCAGGGACCAAGAAGTGATTGCCAACCTCACGTGCCACCGTGAAAACAATACATTGAAATGTACAAATCCACACACCTGGGTGGACACCAAAGTCGAGGAAAACAATCAGCATACATTGGTCAGTTTCATCCTCACTGGCCTGAGTAACAGTAGCCATGAAACCTACGCATGTGAGGGCATCTTCATATACCCTCCTCCCCTCAGAAGACTACCAAGTGCTGTGAGGATCCAGGTACTTGAAGAAGGTAAATATTCTTAGGAGGTGCAGAGTTTTTGACAGAAAGACCCAGCGAACATCTGTAAATTTGTGTGCATACAGTGAGATACACTGAATACTTCCCGAATATGCTTCTTCCAGGACAACTTTGCAAATGCAATAAAAACAGCAATATCCATGGTGATAACCCAAGGTGTGGATTTACGTGGATTTGGATTCTGGTGTTTGTACTTCTCAGCATCTACAGCGTAATTTCCACCGTCATCGCCCTTGTCAACTGGGTAAGATGTTCACACACACGCAAACTACGAGGAAGCCGAGAGTTTGAAACGCATAGAAGAATATAGAAGAACATACAATGGTTAAGCGACAGTGATTCGCAGCAAACACTCTGACATAGGAAAAAATATTCACCCTCTTTTGTGGGAAACCTTTCCATCTTTTAACCCGCTGGATAGTGTTCAAAAAGCATTGTGCAATTAAAGCATGATTTGTCACATCCAAGCATCCCGCTCCTCAATAATAATTTTACAGAGGCATGAAAGATGACTGTAGGCTTTGTATGCATTCGGATATTTTCCACTTTTTTTCATTTTTTTGTTTTTGTTCATTTGAAAAATAGTTGTATATTGCAGTTTTCCACCAAGATAGTCTGAAACAGTTCTCTAACAGCTTTCTCACCTTCACAAGGAATTAAATTTTTTTTTTGAAAAGCGTTGTATTTATCAGTTTATATATTTATTCATTTTTTGACTTGCAAATAGTCAGGCAGGACAATAAAATAAAAAAAATTTTAAAAGTTGGCATCAGCCTTCGAAAATCCCGAAAACTGATAGGACGTGACCTGTATGTCCTCAATGACAACTACAGGCCCGGCCCCACTCACACATATCATACTGGACATGGGACATTACGATCCACAGTCCCGCAGACATGCAGTAGCGCTGTTGTTCAACTGCCCTAATGTGTCTTCCAGGTCAAGTTGAGGAAGACAGATTCCCAGAGTGATTATATGAACACCAAACCCCGAGCACCAAGGGACCGCAAGAAGAAAAAAGGGGTTCAGAATCCTATGCCACGATACTTCTGATTTCTCAAGCATCATCTGACCATTTGCACAGCTATCCCCACTAATTTCGGAAGAAACAGAAGTATTGTCCTCGTAGTAGCTTACTCTGAACAGAACTTTATTGCGACCGATGTTTTGTGAGAATTAGTTTTGTTAAGTTCATGTAGTTATTGTTTTGTGTCTACACAGCAAAAGTAGCAGTTCCTTTTACAGTTATGGCTGTATAAAACAGTAATAAAAAAAAAAAAATAGCACACCCCACAGTTCTGGTTGTTTTACTTGCTGTCTGTTTCCCTTCCTCACTGTCTCTGCATTATAAACACACACCTCTAGTTGGAACCCCCATCTCTGTGGTCGAAACAGAAGGTTGTGTCTGATTGAGGGGATTTTAACCACAAATGGTTCATTCATCTTGTGAATCTGTGCCGTACAATGTGGACCAGAGACCACAATTTCAAAATAAAAAACAAACAAAAAAACAAAACCCAAAAACCATGCTGTCAAAAATCAAAATACCATTAACATCAATGTCACACTTTTTCCAGTTTGCATGCTCTTACTTCCTTGAAATGAGAAACATGAGAGCGTTCTCGGAGAGTTAACATCATCAAGGTTGATGACAACCAGATATTCGACACGGAGAGGCAAACACTTCAAACAATAACAATCTGCACCATTTCCTGTCTTCCACCCTCTACTTTTTTTCTCCCCGTCCTCGCACTTTCTGCAGATGTGCCTGCTTCAAAGGTACTCCACCTTTACCTTGCTCACCTTGCAGTTTCTGTGCAGTTACTGCAAACACACAGGTTTTTTGGTTTCATTCAGCTGCATGGTTTTACTCATCTATCACAAGCACCAGTAAGATCTACATAGTTTCTGTTAGCTTTGCAATTCATTTTGGGACAGATGATTTAAAAGCAAACGTCTTTTCCTTCCCCCCTCAGTCACTCCTCCAGTAAAGATAAATATTTTTTTAGAAACTGGGGAAACGAGTGCACACCCAAAGAAAAATAAAGGTATTCATATAAAATTGCTTTAAAAAAAGTTATTCAAAGACGGCAAAGTCACTCTCTTACAAGTTTTATCAGACCCTAGGAAAATTAAATATGTGCCTTGATCAGGGTGCAAACTTATAGATCTATCAGAGGTACTTGATTCAACTGACATTCAAGCTGTTTTTGCCACGCTCATGGTATACAAACAGTCCTATTTTCTTTCTTTATTTACAGGTTAAGAAAAAATCTACAATTGGCAACAAAAAATAAGTACAATCTGAAATTTAAAATGATTTTAAGAGGATCACTGCAATCACAAAAAAACAAAAATTATTTTCATAGAAAGATAAACGGCCCTTCACGTGGATGTCAGGTGGTTTTAAGCTCAAGTTTTCCAGGGGGCACATTCATTTTATACACTTCATTATATTTATTGTTTACAAATCAATACAATGTGTCGTGTGTCATGATGACTGCATCCATTTAACAATGACATCTGTCTTCAAGATCACGGTTGCTCCATTTTAGGTCGTGTGTCTGATCTGTGGTGTTCTGGAAAAATCCGTCCCCTGAGGAACTCCGTCCTCTCTTCCTCAGAGACAGACTGCAGCTCCCGCTCAGTTACCTGGAGAACAGGGTTAGGATAACGTAAATCTCGCTATCACTGAGACGCACTCAACACTGACACAGCCTCCATTAGCAGCGGCATAATTTTGTTGTTTGAAGAAAGATTTTAGTAAATATCACTGAACTATTCTTAAGAAGAAACACAATACTTAGAAATACATACGAAAGTACTGAGGAAAATTGTGCATTGTTCATTCCCACTGCAATTTGGAAACTTAAATGCTCACACTCATATCTGAAACCTTCAGCCATGTACAATATTTATGTGGCTGTAGGCTGTAATGAGCTGGTTTGTGGTTACACAAATTGGTAACTGTAATTTTTACTTCCTTTCAGATAAAAGGATTTTAATGCTCAACGACTTTAGAATATGAAAGAAAGCATTTTCAATTTAGAAATATTGTTATAACACTTAAAGTGTTAAAGTAAAGTGTCAGCAACTACTGGATCCTTACAAAAAGAAGAGCCAAAATCAAAACATGATCACTTCTGAGTCTCACCAGGACAGGGTTATATCCCAAGATCTTCAGATGGCGAATCTTGACCGCTAAGGGACCACGGGGGTTGGATGTACCATAACAAAAACCAGATTGCGGTGTGCAAATTATTGCAATTCTAGGACATCAAGAAATGGGTTAGTCAGCTTTAAAAAGGTCAAAATTTGAATTTAGGTACAGGCATGGTTTAATTGTTACCTTCCAAGGGACTGTAGATGAAAATTTGCTTTAAGCTAACTCTAGTACAATACATCAATTGGTAACATTTACGTTTAATATTGTACATGATCCCATACAAATGAAATTAATAAATAAAAAACTATGCACATGAAATTAAATGACTACTTGAGAGACTCCCTGTGTAGAGTCAAATACAAATATGTAAAAAATAAAACGTACTAAAAACGACACAAAGAAGAAGGCTTCTGTGCATAAAAAGTACACATGCACAAACATTAAAAGGGTAACATGGTGGGGTAATAAATTAGATGTACACTACACAACTGCCCGCACATATTGTTTAGAGTTGGATAGAATTGTAAAAAAAAAAAAAAAATTCCACACAAAATCTGTTGAGTTTCTGTTTCTAGCGTTGATACAACCATTTTGCTCAGTAAAATAAAGCTGTACCTGATTTTCTTCACTCAAACCTTTAAATTAGTTAAAAAATGCAAGTTAAACTCCGTAGCAGCTGTAATCACAGTGGTGTTAAATACAAGTTACAAGCAGTCCTGCTCTTACAGCACTATTTTATGCCCTAAAGAGCTCTTTACAAAACTATCTTAGTTTGAAATGTAGACTCGTTTTATGAAATTTGTTGCACGTCCAGCTGTGGAATCAGTTATTTGAGGTATGTGTTAACAGGATGCATCAGTCCCCGACTTTGGCAGGACCAAAAGCCCGAAACATCCACTCCACCTGCTGTCACAGCATTATATGTCACCAAATGCAACACGAGCACATAAAAAAATATGATAATAAAGTGCAAAAAAATTCCACTGCAGATCTGTTCAAGTTTGAGTCTGGTGATGTTATCGGCTGCAAAACTGATGCTGATATCTTACCTTTGACTGCCCTCTGCTGGAGACAACTCTTCTCCTTCACAACTATACGCTTCGGTCACAGGGGTTTGGTTTGGCAGAGGTTTGGTTATCACACCATCTGAGAGTCAACACACAAACACGCTGCTTGTTTGCATCACAGTCTCACAAATAGATGATGTTGTTTTCTGACGCCATTTTGTAAAGCAAATAGATGCATGACTCACTACTACTTAAGCAATTAAAAGGAAAGGCAGTAAAAGACATAAATGAATAAATAATCCCAAGCTGAAACTGCACTCACTATATCACAAATATCCTCTTTACCTATAAGGTAGAAGTTCTCCACCATCACCATTTCCTGTAGCACTGTGTCAGCCTGGTCCCCCAACACACTCTGCAGGCCCTGCGACAGCCACTGGTTGACTGAGGGGCTGCGAGGGGTGGGGTCTCCGAGGACAGAGGGGGGGACAGCCAGGGGACGAGGGAGAGGAGGACGGTCAAGACGGAGGCACAGGTCCACTGTCTGAAACATTCTCTCCTGGTTCTGGAGGAAAGTTGATGCTGAGGAGAGACAGAAGAAGTTGAGATGGATGAAATCATAAAATTCAAGTGCAAAGGAAATTAAAAAAATGAAGACAACTCTGCATGTGTGTGTGAGTTCAGTGTTTTACGTGTGCTGTTAAACTGCTCCATCGTACTGCTCTGCAGGAGTTGCTCCAGTGGTGCGGAGGGAAAGTGGCCCAGTAGACACAGATAGAAAACAGACCTTAAGAGCATAAACCCAGACATCTTGGGCAGATAGGAGTCCAGAACCTGGCTGAGACTATCCAAGAACCTGGAGCAGCAAGATTAAACCCATCAAAGATATCAAACCTTGCGAGCAATAGTCATGTAATTTATGGAATATCGTGTCAAAAGATTAAAAAAAAAAAAAATTATTAGGTTGTTAGCCTATCATGATGGTGGTCCTGTCAGTTATTATGTCCAGACAAATAGGCTTCTCTGGGACAAATATGCAGTTTGTTGTTTCCCAAGACCACTACTCCACATCTTTAAACCAAATAATGTAGCAAAGATGCCATATTTTATTTTCCGTTACCTTTTGTGTACATTCATTGATTGTACCAAAGACAACTTTCACTTTATAATCCCCAGGGACTAGTAGGAACTGCTCTTCATCCCACCTTTTAAAAGGAGTAGCTCTTTTAAAAAACTTGGCTTTTTTAATTTTGTAAATGACACATTGTCTCAGCTGGTTTTGAGAGTTATTTTGGCTTTTAGAGTTAGCATCTGTCAATTAAGTTTAAATTTAGTAACATTTAAGTAACGTTAGCAGGCAAAATTTGAACGATGGAGACATGTGAATGACCTACTGTTGTCTGTGGTGCTGCAGATCATAGTTAAGAGAGGAGTACACCTTCAGGACACAGAGCAGGTCTTTAAGCGTCAGGGTGTCTGGGCTTGCGATCACCTTCTCAGCATATGCCTCCATTAACGCAGTAGGACAGAAGACGAGGTTCTCAAACACAGACAGGAAGAGGAGCACCTGAACAGAACGAAGGGAAGTCCAAGAGTGAAGTTGAAAAACTAGCCAGCAAAGATACGAGACAGACGAATATCATATACTACATCTATAGTTAGATTCTGACATGAGCTTTCTTGAAAGAAATATAATTCATACTCTCATTATGTGTTTATAGGCATGAAAGAAAACTTTTGTTCATAAAATAGATTATGGAGGACAAACCTCACATTTAACATTTCACAAAAAGGGGTTAGAAGACAGTTATCTGTTGCAGCACCTGTTTGTTGGTCCATATGTCGAGCGTGGAGGTGACATAGTCTGAAATGCCAGTGAGCAGATCTAAGTCTCTGTAGTGCAGCTCCCTACACGAGTGCAGCACTGCAAACAATCTGTTGAAGGGGATTCCATGGAGATTTTCTACCAGAGAGGACAGATGCAGAAACCGGGATAGCACATTGGTAAGACTTTAAAATAGAATAAAAGTCTCTTCAAAAGTACTAATGTTAATAAGATTCCCAAAATTCAAATTATTCTGTGCTGACAATTCTGCAAAATACGTCAAGATGGTTTCCAACTTTGGAAACATATTATATTCCATATGAAATACATATATTTCATTTTAATCATAACAATAATTCAAAGTATTTATCTATTTTTTTCTTGTGGAAAATATTTTACCTGTGATCTTCTTACTACAGACATCCAGCAGTGGTTTGGAGTAGAAGCCCATTGACGCCATAGTGGAGATCATGTACTGGGTGTTGGGAAGGCTGAACTGGTCTGTCATTGACAAAGCCTTTCTCTGGAAGAATATGTGTAGAAAAACAAATGTCGAAATGGAGCTACAGGTAAAAATACAGGTCAATTCTGTTGATACTTAGAGGGACAAACATACTGAATTGTAACTATGAGCAAGCTTATAACAAGCAACATAAACCGTGACTAGTGGATCACCACTTGTTCTTTCACCAAGTGTTTTTTGTAGAGTACATATTTGATGGTTATTCACCAAATGCTGCTAATCATAAACCTGGATAATGTTAGAATCACACTGACAGGCATATGAATACCTAATGGTCAAAACCGGGACTCATAAACTGACCTCTAGTTTCCGTTTGAGGTTCAGCGGGGCATCCTTCCCCAGCATACGCATCATGGTCTGGAGAGCCATAACTTTCTTGATCCCGGGAAGACGGGCCTCAACTACCAGCCTAGGGCATAGCCAACACAGAGAATTTAAATTCATCTTAAAAAGAAGTGGTAAAATTCTATACAGTTATTTCGAACACGAAAAAAGGCCTTAATTTTGTTTAATGATGCGTGGATATCGCTGAGGCTGGACGGTTTTATTTTCTGCAGCGGTTTTAAAATTCTGATGCTTGTATTTTTACCCGAGCCAAATGAATTTTTTGACAAGCTGTACCTCATGCCTTCCTTAAGTGCACCGACATTAGGGCTGCTCTCCATGTGTTCCAGACAGGAGGCCAAGATGGAGAGGCTCTTCTCATCAAAGTCATTCAGCTTCTCCTGTTAAGTGGACAAGAAAACACATTTGGATAGACAACAATAAAAAATATTGCCAATAAGAAAAAAATCTTTGCTTGCTGGCCGACAATCTTTGCCTGCCTACCTGGCAGGATCGGAGGAAAGTCTGGACCACATGGCTACGTTGAGGCACACCTAGATTGACCATGCTCAAGAGGGAGTAAGTCACATCCTCACTGCGCATGTGCCCCACACCCTTCATGGCCCTTTGCAGTAGCTTGTCGAATGCAGGATGCTCAAACATCAGCTGCAGCTCGTAGCGCCGCTGCTCATCTGACATCTTCTTAGTGGTGGACCACATGTGGGTCAGGCAGTTGCTGACCTGTCGAACTGTGGGTGCATATTGACAGGTGAGGTCCAACACGTCTGATGGGGAGCCACAGTGCTGCAGGTTGTCCATGAGAGGGGACCTCATCTGTCTTTGTCCTGAGATGCTGTCCGCAGCCTGGGCCTCAGTTTGCAGTGATGATTCTGCCGGTGGAGAAGAGAGAAGCCTCTTCTCTTCCAAATCTTCACTGTAAATACCACCCTGTGAATAAAACCTCACGGAACGTAAAAGACTCCTAGCCAGGCATGCCTGACTTTGCCTTGTGCCCCAAACGTGGGCTAACCGACTGGGGAAAGATGTGTTTTTGACTGATGTTGTCACCGGGAAACTGCGCTGTGTCCATTGAGACCTGCGGCTGCAGAAGCGCAGGGCCCACCTCATGACCTCCTCTGTCACCCACAAAGACATTGTCCTCTAATAATTTACGGGCGGCCAAAGGGTGAAAGTTGAAGTATTTATTTCTGCAGTGCCCCTGTGTGGAGCAAGTAGCTACTATCTAAGGCCAAAGCCGCAACGTATTTAGAAGATTGCGGGAATGGAGTCCAATAATGGCAACCATTACTCAGTCAGCGTTGATACACATCTGACTGTTTCCATTGTACATTCTCGGCCGCACAGACGGTTCCATTATGTAAGTAGTTAGTACAAATAGTGTATTACAAAGTACTGAGAGTAAGCTGTCAACAAGGTCAACAGACTGCCTCCTTCAAGTTATGAAAGAACTGGCTAGTTACATTAGCTAAGGTTAGCTAAGTGACGCTGCCTGCCTTATTACCCCAACGTACAAACAACTGTCCCAAAGTAAGACATGGCCCTTTCCGCACCATGTAACCTTCGGCCGAAAAAGTCGTTTAGCTGTGAGAGATGGAGCTACATTACAGTCAATAGGTAAGTCGTCCGGTCCAGTCAGCTGCCATTCCCACATCACGCTTGTTCGTGCCGTGTGCGCTGCTGTATATTCGTCCCTCTGTCAACTTATCGTAGTACACTGTTCACTTTCAAACTAAAAAATAGAGGAAATATGATAAACAATTGTTATTGTGAATATGAAATATCTGAGGTATACTTTTTATATTCATTGTTACTGAAGACGTGTTATCTTTTTGATAACACGTCTTTATTTATAATAATTTTTTGTGGTGTTTCCGACTCGGACTCAAATAAACGCAACACACAGGGTTTCCTAGCAACCAAAGCTATCCGGATAAAATGGCAAAATTTGTGCTCGCTTTTAACATTTAACTGTGTATAAAATGTTCGTAATTTTCATTTCGACACTTTCGCCCGCTACGGGTAAAACAGACTGCCCTCATTATGCCAAAGCAGAACTTTTTAGCAGATGCTCTGCAGCGATCTCTGCAGATCCCAGATAAATGGAAGGCGATCTCTCTTATTTTAGATCTCTTTAATTTACAAACCACGATTATAGCCTTCGTGTGACTTTTTCATCACCTCAATGTGACCTCTATTTGACCTCTGAAAGGAACGGTCGGGAAGCCACCTGCGGGAGAAATGGCCGGAAACACGAGAAGTCCCCTTTGGTTTGGAGGGAACTGGTGGACCAAGGGGGCAAAGGGATGCTCTTAGGGGACTTCAGTGACTTCCTTGAGCATTGTCAGGTAGGCATAGATTAGGTTTTCCTAATTACTATCACTTCCAAACTCAAACTTCCAAGCCTGCCAGTTTCTTTAATAATCACTGGTTGTGCAGGAGTACTACAGCATCACATCGGACACGTCTACAGATATAATGCTGAGTGTTGCAGCAGAGAATCTGGAGACCGAGATGAACCTTATTGTGGAGGAGCAGCACCGTGTCAGTCTCATCAAACCCCTTCATATATGGATCAGCTGGCGAGTTAGTCTGAAAAACTTCAAACTGGAGATAAAGACACATTTTGTCCCCCTTAGGAATTTGTGGAAATATTTCTCAGCTGACAGATTGGGTGTAAACTTTCCCATTGCCTCTCCAGTGCTCTCAGCCCAAAATTGCCACTTCCTGATCCCCAACCTGCTCTCTGCTGAAGTGTTCCCCCACGTTGCTGCAATCGGCCTCCGCCTACTGGATCTGGCGGGGGGGCGAGGAGGGATTGCAGGAGTTGAGGATGGAGACAGAGGACCTGGCACTCCCTCTGCTCCATCAGGTATAGGACTTTTACAAAATTTTTATTTTTAAAATCAAATCAGAAAAAAAATAAAGCCGTCTGATTATTTGTTAACAGGTAAGCATTCATACAGATCTGGAGCAAGCCTTCCGAGAAGCGGATGTCACCCTCCTGCTGGATGAGCGGTGGTCTGATGACAGTGATACAGCGACTGAGAGTGAGCAGGAGATGCTCGCTCCATTGACAGCGACCAATTTGTCACCATGGCAACTCAACTGGAGAATGAAGCCAGGGCCATAATCGCAAAGAAGCTGAAAGTTAAGGCGTCGGGTAGCTGCTGTAAATTATTTGACCCATACTTCCATTGCATTTTAGCACCAGCCCCTTTCGTGCAAGACTAATAATGTCTCCCTCTTCTTCTACTCTAGATATTACAGATGTCATCGTTTGGGGAAATATCAGTGGTAGTTTCTACATTGACCTGCAGAGGGCAAAGGTTTTCAACTATGACAAATCAAAGGACCTGCCTTCTCTTCACAGATGCTCCTAAAGATTTTCCATGACAGGTTTGTTACAATAACAAAAAGCTTTTCCATAAGTTATAGGTATTAATATGCAAAATACCAGTTATTGATATTATTAGAGACAGAGTGTTTCTTAGTGTGTCTTACACTAGATTAATGGCATTTCCTAATTTTACATTCTGTACTGCATTCACTGTATTTGTTAACTCCACCTCACTTGCACTTTGTCAGTGATTTCAGTCTGTGCCAGGGTTGATTGCACAATATCATCTGACCCAGCAATCTGCCTGCTCTGAAAACATCCTGTGCTGGGATATGCCAATAATCCAACAATCTCATTTTCCCTTCCAGGAAACGGTTGGAGACAGACTTTCAAGACTTGGCGCGCTCTCAGCGTGCAGCTGTGGCTTCAGAGCGCTGCCAAGCAGCTGCCATGTCAGCTGCCAGTGGGATCCTCACCATTCTAAAGGCTTGGAATGGTGCTTGCAGTCCGGATAAAGTCTTCTCTCTGGGTGTGCTATGCCCAGGTAAAAAAAAAAAACAGCCAAGCAATATGTGTGACAAAATGACCTACGACATTGTAGTGGACAGGGGTGGAGTTCAACTTCAAATCCCTATTTTAGCTCTAATATTGACTGAGCTGGCCGGTGCTGAAATGGGATTGTTTTTGGCTACTTGCAGGCTACTACAATCTCCTAGACGGAATCGTCCTCTCAGTTCCAGTTCCCTTGACAGACGGTAAATGGTCCGTGCAATTTTCATCGGTGACGAACTGAGGGAGAGACTTCAGCTTTTTGCTAGTGAACTAGGGCAAGTATGTCAAGTTACAGGAATACTGAGGGATGTTGCAAAACACACATTTTCGTAGCTATGATATGTTGTTAGCACTTAAACCTACGGTGTTTACAAAAATGCTTCTAAAGTACTAATAGAATTTTTTCCTCTTTTCCAGGAAAATGAACTTGGGTCAGAAAATTGCATGATTGTTATAAAGAAGGAAGACAGTACACAGGCTAAAAACACAGGTTAGAGGTAGATGATCAAAGGAAATAATCCAGATAAATTTCAGTACCACATCTTGAGTTTTTTCAGTTTGTTCTTTTATTCTCTTAGTTTCACATGTGGAGTTGCTGTTTTATTTTACCAGTTTAATGACAACAAATCTTTCCCGCTTTGTGAAACTCATCCATAGCTGTTATATTTTTAGATGTAAAAGATCAAACTGAGTACTTTATGGAAAAAGGAGAAATTAGAAAATATATTCCTTTTTTAAAATTGTACAGTTCAGTAAGTGCTTTTTTATATAGTTCAAGAAGCAATATTTTAAGCAGAAAACACACTACTACCATACACAAACTAGTCTGTTAATATCCTTCTCGAAATCTGATGTTATCACTTGCCATCTATTTCCATCTACAGTTGGGTAGTCTCATCACATCAGAACTTTTATTCCCCTCGTTGGTAATTAATCAATGAATTTATATGGACTCTTTTAACCTGAAACATTCAAATTGACTTTTTTCTCACAAATTGTGGTACTTTGTCAGTTGACAAGGAGAACTTGAAAAGAGTGCTGTTTTTACATGCAGAATATACACGTTCCTTTTTAGCATTTCTACACTATACACAAGTAGGCATTGACTGAAAAAAAGGAAAGGTTAGTACAAATACAATGCACTACGACAAGTCGGGAGATGGACACATTGTCTGTCATATTCAATTTGTACAACCCACCCCTGAGATTTAGATGCTGAGTGGTTTACAAAAGCAAAAACAGGCCTCTTGATGAAGTCGATTATAGTGCTAGATTCCTTTTTGTCATCTCAAAAATGTTCCCCAGCAGCAGCCAGATACATAGTGAATAATTTAAGTAATATGTGCCTTCAAAAAGAGAAAAATCTGCTCTGGTAAAGGTAACCTTATTTTGAAAATTGACCTCAAATATTTATTACAGTAAATACATGCGTCATTCATGGCATGCATGGACTTGTCGTGGCACAAAGGAGGTTATTTGGTAAATATACATATCCCAGTGATGACTATACATGTACAAATACTTGGGTATAGATGGGCCTATCTAACAAGAAGCCTGTGGTTTTTCAACAAAGTTGCAGATCAAGAATAAATTCAATTACATATGGATCAATTACGTATGGATGTATGAAATGAAATTCTTATCACACACATAGATAAAAATGAAGCTTCAATCACAAAGAGGAAATTCGGGAACATTTCTTTTATCTTGCCACATCAAAGTCACTTATGTGTATGGGTAAAGATCTACTACTCGTCAACATCCAACAATGTCAAAAATTAAGTTTCCATTTCCAGGCAACAGGTGAAAGACCACTAATAACTGAATACTGCTGTCAAAACTGTAAGCTTGGAGACGTTGGAGGTACGGATACAGTGAAGGATAATAATATTGTTTTACTAAGTCTAACTGGGAATACGCAACTACTTTTTAAACCTGAACGTCCATGGTGTCATCATTAAATTGCTTATCGTACAATCATTACGGGCAACTGAAGGGATCAAATTTACTTTCTAACTCCCTCTAAGGTTTAACAATTAAGTTCAATCAACTGACCATTAAATTAAATAATTTATAGTATATATTAATAGTCATATAATCCAATATTTCAACTCTTCACAATACCATCTAGATAAACAACTGCTTCTGAAGGAAAACAAGATGGAAGTGTTCAGCTGTTAGCCAAGGTAGAAAATAAAGGCATCATTATTCTGACATGAGACTGAATTTGAACAGGTTTTTTCATTACGCAGTGAGAAATGTGCTTGATAAATTATCAGGCACATTTAAATGCTAGATAAACCATCAAACCTCAGAGCCCAGATATAAAATGCTACGCAGCCCCAGACAATAATGACGTCTCTGTAAGTATCAACCCGAGCTGGGCTCTGAACCTGCTCTCACTCAACATGGTACCATCAGGTCAGCAGGCAGTGTAACACCGCAACAAACTCTACTGTAAATGCATTACCGATGATTTCCGTTCTAGTTTTTGTATTTAAGTGTACAGATCAAACCTGTGTCATGAATGCCACCTGATAGTAGCTGATGATCCCAATAAAACGATGGTCCTGGACTAGAAAACAACTCAGGTGCCAAGGCTGAATAGACCCCTGTTATATGGGGCTATGAAAACAGAATGGACTGAGTAATCTCAACCATCTGCCACTCAATCAACAACCAACAGTATTAAATGCCAAACTCTTTGATAACTGTCTTGTATATAGCAGTATGTATGGATATAATGTAGTTCTAACATACAAATAAAAACAAAAACACTTGGAGGTGGGGGCAGGGGAAGGAAACAGGGAAGCTATGACTGTGGTTGATGTTGAGGAGAGGGAGGTGTGTCTGGAGCTCCTCCCACCACCTGTCTGTCAGAGCTGACGTCCAGCCCTTCGTCCACCTGCTCCAGTTCACTTTGGTCCAGAAGCTCAAAGTCCTCTTCCTCAGTCGGAACTAGTGTGTCGTCAGGCATCTCCTCGCCTGTGCCGCTTCGGGTCGTGATTGCCTCTTCCAGTTCCTCGTCAGGCCCCAGAGCCCCAATTGTAGTAACTGTAGTGTTAGCAGTGGTGTCGGTGGGTTGAGTGGAGGTCTCCGGAGCTCCCGGTGGGGTTTCAGTGGGGAGGAACTCGGCCAGAGAGGGATCCTCGCTGGCCTCACTGGAGCGGAGCAGCGCTGACAGAGTGTTCTGCACCACAGTGGAGATGGCCGTACTCACTATCTCCTCGCTCAAAGCCTCCAAGGACTGCTGTGCACCCTGGGTTACTGCAGCTTCCTTTTCCTCTCCCCCTTTCCTCCCTGCTTCCTCCCCTGTGCCTGGCACAGGCAATATGCCCTCCTCACCCCCTGGTGGTCGTCCATGTCCATTGAAGTGCGTGTTCACAAAGTGGAGCGGGGACGCCAGGTGCTGGATAAGGAGGCTGGCGGGGCTCAATGGTTCTCCCTCTGATTGAGCACCAGCCTGGGCTCCGTCCACTTGGCAGGAACCTCGCAGAGGAAAATGGAGCAGGTTGTTCTCGATGGAGGGGAATTCCTCGACTGAGGGGAACTCGGGGAGATCCCGAAGGTAGGCCTCCTCTGGGTCGCTGTGTAAACTCTGCTGGTCCAGGTCTAGTTCCAGACAGAGATGAGACACCAAAATATTAATGCCAACCAACCCAAGAGCCTACGCCAATTGTAATAAAGAACACTGAGTTGTTCACAAAGTTTTAGTTTTAAAAACAAAAACTGAAAAACTGAACAGTTTTCAGCTGGCAGACCGGTTTTCTTTGATTGCTGTGGCTGTGATTCAATAAAGTGAACCTTGTCTAACAGTGAGCTCACATCAGCAGAACCTCCTTTACCTCCTATAAAATGAAAGATAAAAATAGGAACACATACTTTGAATTACCACTGCCTCCACTGCTGAACTGACCCAAACCTTCCTCCCAAGCAAAAAAAAAACAACGTCTGTATAGGCACAGACTGAAGTGTGGTGTTGATATGAGTGATTATTTACCTTCAGAGACGTCAGTGAGTTGAGGAGTGGTGGCTCTGGACACTGAGAACCCTCCACTCTCCAAGATGGATGCCTCCTCATCCGACAACTCTGAGTCCGTGATTGCCATCGCCAGAGCTGTTGTCTTCACATCCACCTAAGAAATAAAAACACAGATATATAAATATTATTTATTATAATTGTCCCTGTTAAAACACACATGTATCATCATCTTTATAATCTTTTTACATAGTCAGGGTGATTATAAAACAGGCTCTGGCATCAAGAGTTAATCATTAAAGAAGTTTATGTGTATATGTTAAGTTGGCACTGTGCTCTGTAGGTCTTAATTCATTCCACAGACATTAACATTGTCAGTTACTGAATGAACTATCCTACGGTTGCACTAATGGAAGTGTACTTGAAAGATACATTTACTACTCAACACTTCAGAGCTCCATCTAAATCTAAAAAAAAAAAAAAAAACTCTCTCAGAAGCATACTCTATGTGGCACTGTAATGTGGGTTTAGTTTACAGGTGTGTGTCCATACCGTTGGGGCAAAACAAGACAGCTCCTCCTCACTCTCACTCTCTGTTTCGGCTCTTGGCTCATCCCCCTCCTCAAACTCTTTCTTCACCTCTGTTAAAAAAAACACACACACACACACACACACACACACACACACACACACACACAAAAATGTCACCCCGTAGGAGAAAAACATGACTGACAGAACCGAGTCGAAAAAAAGGGATAGCACTCAATTACATACCATACCTTTAAATGAGCTACAGGAGAGTAAGGGTACCATACTGTATGTGAGATATAGGATCTAGGAACAAATGTAACCTGAGGAACTTCTGAATATACTCCCTTGATGTTCATGGTTCAATTTACACAGTTATGTAACAGGTGGTGTTACGGTGTGTGCAGTGGTTTGTGTCTGGGTATCAGTGTGAATAAAAAGAAAGGTGATCTGCATCGATTCGAAACTCAAGCTCTTTGTATAACAGTTCCTCCTTGCATGCGTAAGTCCTGTATTAATGTTACACACACAAGCATGTGTGCACAAATTACACTGGCCTAAATCTATAACATCAAAATGTCACAGCAGCACTCACTCCTCTTGTCGTGCTTGCGATGCTCGGTATCTCCCTTCATGCTGTAGTCCAGTTTCATCAGGATTGGCTCCAAGCCCGTGTACATTCTCTGGATCAGTTCGTGGTACACCACCAGTGGCCACAAGAGCACGCTCAGGACTGAATGGGTGCACAGAAAAAAAAAAAAATTGAAAACTTTATAAACTGTCTTTATTCTTCACAAGTATCAAAACCAGATTCTGAAAATGAATATGGGGTGTATGATATACAAAAAGGCAGATTTTGTAATAAGAATCCAGTTAGGTGATCTATGAATGTTGTATGAAGAGATACAACACTACAAGATATCAAAATATAAGCATGACCTATAAAATAAACATCAAAATTCAGGGCCTGGAAAAACAGCTTTTTATGCCAATGAGGCACAAAGAGACTCACCTATAATATAGGAGATCATGATTCCTGGTACATAATGTCCAACGACGGCAAGTACAAAGCAGCCACTGCACATCATCACACAGAACTGAGAAAGAGAACAAATAAGAGAAATGAAGCTGCTGCACCCTCAGGCTGCAAGGGGAACGAGAGGAGGAAGTGAAAAAGTGGCATCTCTGCAGGTGAAAGTTTGTATAACACCTTGAAGATTCCCATACTCTACAGGGTTTTTAGTCTGCTGGTAAACTAAAGACAAGCATTTTGTCTTTTAGTCAGCAATTTTATTAGCCATGTTTACTTTTACAGACAGCATGCATACTACACTGACTGCATGTGAACAGAGACTCTTAAGACTAAATCCACATTTTACAGATTTTAACTCAAGACAGTGAGAAATGGCATATCTGTACTTCCGACTGTCTGAGTCAAAGTGCCGTACCTTGCCGTGGTTCTGTCGTTTGTACTGCAGCATCTCCTGCAGGTACAGACAGCAGGTCAGATAGCTCTCAGCCAGGTGGTGGCTGAGCTCGGGAATACTGAGCAGACGCTGCTCAACGCGCATTGTTTCACTGTATGCAAACGAGAATACAGACACAAACAAACACGGAAAGAGAGTGCGAAAATCAACACGTGTAAAGGACAAAAATCTGTACTTAAAAGTGCCTCAGGCTGTACCTAAATGATTGCAGAGAGGTAGTGTAAGATTCCATGTCGGTGTTATGACAGTGGAGGGAGGGAGAAACAGACAGATGAACACTAATACAACAGATATAACTGGACGAGAATAGCCTAACATTAGTTACAATGACATGGGGTCACACATGAAGAAAGTGGCATAAACATAAAGTGTTGGAATTGACAAAGGCTCTCATTTTTGAATTATTTTAGAGGATGAAGACACAAGAGTGATGTCATAGAAAAAAAAACTATATTATAAGTTATGTGTTATTCACGAACACACTACACACCTTGGTACAGGGTGAGCCTCTGCCTGTTGAACTGCCGTAGAGGAAAAACACACACAATTAGCAGGAGATCATGAGCAGAAAATGTACGTTGGCAGACAAATCAAAAGGGTTCTGTGAATATTACCATAGAGCCTCGAGGGGTGAACGGGATCTTTTACGAATGTTCTTTTCTAAGATTTTGTGCTTGCGGGCTTTGGAGCATAAAATGGGGTGTATTTTGCCACCGTGAACATTTGCTTGGGCGGTAGGTGATTGAACTTGGGGACCAGGCTCAAATGACCTTAAGACTCGCGCTTACCTGTTATGATGGGCAACGTGGGCTTCCATCTCTCCAGTAGCATAAGTCCAAGTAGGGACACACTTAGCAGGAACAGAGGGCGCAGGGAGGTGGAAGACAGGAGCCTGTAGAGACACAGATGAACAGCCTTTCCAATCGGCTTACATTCAACACACTGACATACAAATATAATAAACATACTTACAATGATAATAAGATCACTTTCCATATTAGACTTGTTTAATACATCTACATAGCACCTCTGTTTGTTGGCCTTGTATGATATGAGGCAGGACAAAGCAACAATCTGTCACTGACAGCTGCTTAACAAGGCCTGGGCAACTCGGCATGACACGAGTGTTTGTTGGGATTAAGCTCAACAGCAGCTGACAGGTGTAACCACTCAAAATAACTCTGATTTTCTATTTTGTCAGAGCAATAATGCATTTCCCGATACTGCTTAATGCATGACGCCAGGTTAGCCGTGCTGAAAATGAAGTTTAAACTGGCTTGCAAGCTACGTTAGCATTGGGCTAAAGACATGGGATTAGCTAACTTGTCTTGACAGGCACCCGTAATATCCTCGTTGACGTTAGCCTTCTGGCAAATGATGCTCTTCCATGCAACCTAATCGAGCTGTCAGAGAGGTGACAAATGTGATTAAACATAGACTCGGCGGTTACCAGAATAATGTGTTGAGTGTCAGGGCGACAGAGATGCTGTACAACGGCCTCTCCCAGACCAGCAGCCTCTGCACCCATAGCAGCAGGGGCTCATACTGCGATAGCAAACCCTGAAGGAGCTCCCGCAGGCGGACGAGCTCCGGATTTTCGTCCCCGCAGACCTGCTCCGATGTCCCGGCAGGGAACAGCGCCTCCAGGCCGACCGAAGAGGAGGTAACCGAGGGGCGTCTTCTGGCCTCCTCTCCGCTCGCCATGTTTTCCTCCACTTTGTTATGTTGTTTCGGAGATCACGGGGTATACGGAGAGATCAGCGTCAAGTTTTACAGAGCTAAAAAAAATTAGGCTTCCGGTTTTGACCTTCGAAATAAATCAGACACCTAGCATGAAGTACACAAAGCGAAGACGATGAATGGAAAAGATCTATTTGGTGAATGAAAATACAAATATTGAAAAACTGAATCCTGATTTTGGAACGACCAATAAACAAACCATAAAGGCTGTGGTTTTGACTTTGAAGCAAAAACAATTGGTATGGCATATGGGGCAAGAAGTTCACACAGTATCAATGTGAACGTGAAAAATGTTTTGGAAGGAGATAGCTTAATGTATGGCGTCCTAATTTGTATATATTCATGGTTAATGCAGGTTACAAAACACGCTGTTGTTCAAAGCTTACATACCAATAGAAAAACCTACATTTTTTTTTTTTTTTTACAGATACCTTTATATTTAATATAGCCTGCGCCTACTTTACTGTGAAGACACTACAGATTTCCGGTGCTATTCTTGGTAATTTCTGTCATTTTGAAGTAACAACGACACGGATGGGCGGACGGATCACTGGGCCCGTCACCGATGAGGGGGGGGAAAAAAAAAAAAAAAAAAAAAAAAAGTAGTCACGTGTTTCCTTGTTTACTGTATAGAGAGGATGGGGTTAAAACCCAAGTGTGCCAACGTGTGGTCAGAGATAACGCTGCGTGAAGGTTACGTAAAGGTAACACACTTTGCCCCTGCGCGTATGCTCTTTAAAGCTCTCCCCAACATGTACAGCCTCATACTACCGGTTCTACTACTACTGTTAATCTATATTGTTTATATTTTGATAGGACTATTGTCTTTGTATGTTTAATTTTTATTCCTAAAATTTTTCTCATATATGTGAATAGCTCACAGTGACTATTATTAGCTTTATTTTCTAAAATCTCCTATATAGGAACAGTTCCAGCAGTTTCAGCCATAGTCCACATATTGAATTTCTCCAGAAGATGTACAGTGAAAAAAACAAAACAAAACACACCAGCAAGTTTTGATACAAATGTTTAATACAGAAATTTACCTTATTGAGTAAACATTTATTGATCAATTTGATCAAATTCAGCCAATATGGTGCTGGAGATCTACAGCGATTCATCACGATATCAAGGTCAGTGAACTGTCCATTACTGTTACTTGAATTTAACACAGATCACAGAAGACATCTTAATGTAAACAACAGAGCAGGCAGGGGATTTTTTCTTCCTCCCCTGATCTCTCATTTCGATGGCGATTTCTGAAAGACACAAGCAAAAGCTACGATCATTCTATGGACTATGATGAGAAGCCTCAAAAATTGGATGTGATCCTTGCTTGCAAGGCAGCAGCCCAGCAGCTGGGGTTGTGTGAGTGAGAGCATATATGCATGTCAATGTGTTCACGTGCATGATTTGGTCATTTGCACAAAACTCTGCTAAGCTAATGTGAAAGCAGCAGAAAGGGTTTCTATTGCAATGAGAAACACATGACAAGATGACATGTAGGGTCAAAGCCTCTGAGTGCTGGTAACCAGACAACAGAATGGGGAAGGGGTTGTTTGGGGGTGGGAGAGAGGCTCCAGAGCCTACCTGCCTGGGTACATGGCCAGGACTCAAGGCTACACAGGTGGTAAAGGAGAGAAGGGGACCCTCCGTCCCCTGGTTCTAGGACAAAAGGGCTTCAATACCAACAGGGGTTAAGACCATGGCCTGCAGCAGGTCAGACAGAGAGACGATGCCCTTCACCACATCAGCCCTGTCCACAAGGACCAGCCGATGGACCTGGGATAAGGAGGATAATGACAAGGAAAGAATCTTCTCCTGTATTTCTCCGATCTTGTGATTTTCTAAGAATTCCTTTGATCTCCCGGTGAGACCAAAATCCCGTGGAAGAAAATGCCTACCTCAGCTTTGACAATGCGGTCTATGATAGTCTCCAGGGTTTCATCCGGATAGCACTTGATTACTCCCTCAACAAAACATGCGCGCCTGCGAAGAGCCTCCTGCATAGTCATGTCCAGATTGTTGTAACTCTTCTGGGCTGCTAGATTCTGCCAGGGACCAAGGAGAGGTTTCCCCCGAAATTTCTGAGTGGGTGTCAGCACAAAATGCTAAACAGTGTACTTTAAAATTCCAAATTGCGTCTTATTAAACAAACAAACAAACAAAAAAAAAGCATAGGACATAAGATTTCTCTGTAGTACTTACAATCACATCAAATCTTGAGTAGAGTGCCACCACTTTGCCTGAGAAAACAGATTGTTGGATGCTGTGATAGCCATCAATACAGCTCTATATTGTGTAATCTTTAAAAACTAAAAAGTGCTTAAAGAGTATACCTTGTTCATCCACCACTGGCAGTGCAGACACCCGCCTTTCCACGAATATGGAGAGGGCATCATAAAGTGATGCCGCTTGCTGAACAGTGGCGATGTTCCTGAAAGTTCCGATCCCGAGCTCCTGGATCTCCCTCCGAATGAACGCGGGCGTGGGAACTTTTTTTCCCTGAAAACATCCAAACACCACAGTAGGAGAAACCTGCTGCCTCAGTCCTGTTTTTCTCATGGCAGGGATATGACAGACATAAAATTCATGTTAATTGGGAGAAAAACCCCACTATCTGAATTAAAGATTGCTCACAAATATATGGAGGAACTTGAGGATTCTTTTGTGGGTTAGAATATGCAGGACATTTCCAGACTCTGGATCGATGACGGGCAGCCTGTGGATCTTATATTTGAGTAAGGAATAGATGGCATCAAAGAGGCTAAGAGGAAAGTGTAGAAGAGACAACAGGAATTTGTTACTTATTGCCTGGCCGGGTAGACAGTTGACTAGAATGTAAGCAGAGTTAAAATACTCTCGATGAATTCATCTAAGTGTGTTATGTGCACTCACCTGGCCTCTGGAGAAATACTAATGAGGAAGTGATTGGAATACTGCAAGTAGACATCTAAACAGAAGAAGAGATGAAGCTCTGAAGGAAATTCACTGAGAGTTTTGCACAGAGATAATATCATTAATCTGTGTCCATTATTTACTTGATGAATGAATCACCTCTCCATGTCTCAATCTTGTGGTTCTCCAGCTCATACATTTGAACCTTTAGAGGGAAACCACAGTGTCAAGTTATGAGTCAATAATTCGAAGTGAAGGCCAGGTCAAATCAAATGCTGCAAACATGCAAAGCCCTGTGTCAAGTGTGAGAGACTCCCACTGTGTACGGCCAACATCTAGGCAGGTCATGTCTCAGACATTCCAGTTGTGCTTGTCTAATAACCTTGCTTTTGTGACTGTCTGTGGCTTATAATGTGGAGATGTGGTGCAAACTAATAATCTATTACATCCGTGCCATTTTAACTGACTTTATATGGCTTTAAAGTGTAGTGCATTCCTACTCACCATAGGAGACTTGTAATAGCAATGGAGGATGTTGATGAAATCTGTAATAGTCAGCATACCTGTAACATATTTTCCCATTATTACACTTCACAGTGACCAATACTTCACAATGACTATGCCGTTAATCTGTTGTATTACCCACAAATCTCTGTAACTTGCTGTCCCATAGAGGCGCAGCCCTCAAGCCATTTGTCACCAGTGCAAAAAAGGCCTTTTTCACCTTTGGAAGTAGATAAATTCACACCGTCAGAGTGAGGTTTTCCCAAGCAATCACCGGTGGTGATTCAAGCTGCTTAATATTTCGGGACTGGGTATATGAACTGGTCCTGTTTTTATGCTTCCGTTAAACAGCTGCAGTCTTACTTGTAGTGTGGTATCAAATATGACCAGTTTACAGCTGATTGGAATGGCGTCGTAGCAGCAGTGACTCTTCATGAAATTCATGTAGACTGTGGCATCAGCCTCTGGGAGGAATCACATAGTACAACAGCTGGTCACACTATCTGAATAGAGAGCAGATATAGACGTGGACATATTCATGCATACACACACACCACACCTACAAGTACATGGTAACAAATGAGTTAACAGCATAGATGCCTATAATTGCATGTGTACACAAAAACCTACAAATACACATACACACATTTACAAAGACAAAGATACCAATTATTGCGATTGTACCTCGTTTCTGTATTTCCTTCTTCTTTTCTGAAATTGACACCTGCAATAGAGCAAGCAAACATTCTCCAACACATTGTCGAAAATAGTCTGAAATCCACAAGGCTAGTTATTTCCTTGGTTCCATTAATATCTTAAATTTCACACTTCTTCAAGTAACATTTCACCTGTGAAGGAGGCTCCATAATTCCGTTGTGTCCATGAAAAAGTTGTTTTCAAAGCAGCAAACTCAGACTGTTGGTGACTCCGCTCAGTTCTTTACCCTTTCCTACAAAGCAGCTGGGTCTATATTAGGAGCTCTCAAGTGTTATGTGTCCGGCCAGGGGTGCAGGGGAGGGGTGAAGAGGCTGGCACCAGCTCAGGGGGAGGGCCACTTCAGATTCTGCCAAACTCAGACGCTTGCTCACTGTCTCCGTAAAAGACACTCATCATCACCTTGGCCTCGCGGTTGTTTAAAAGAATGCATTGACTTTCAAGACACATTCTCAATCTGTGTCATAGTACTTACGGCCATCTCAAATAACATATATTTGTCACTATTTATTGGCTGCAGAGCGGTGTGGCACGCACAAGATGGAGCATGACATTTAGCATAGAATTAGTGGTTAAAAATGATTTTCAAATATGGCTCACAAGATTTTATAAGGCTTACACAGGAGGTACTATTTCACCTGCTGTGTCAGAAATAAAATAGCAGAAAAACATTGGTCTATGTAGAGTAAATGTCAAGACTGCATACTGTAAAGGTCTCTGAGTCCAAATGGTGGTTCTGTACTTTACACGGTTATTGACAAAGACAATAATTAACTAATGTCACAAAGAAATGCTTTTTTTTATTTTTATTGTTTTGTCTATAGATTTTTACAATACTTGCAGTTTACAGCATTTACAAAATTGAAGGACTTCGTGCTTCAAAGTGTATCAAATTCAAATGCTCAGAGCAATTTGTCAAAGGTTCAATTACAAAGTAAATGTCCTGGGGACCACGTGTAACTGTATGCATAAAAATAATCAAGTCTTTACATATTTCTCTTGTGTTTAAAAGATAAGCTTGACAATGCAGTGATTATGCAGTGAAATGTCCCGTTGCAGTGGAAATGGAGCCAGATGTGCAAATTCCAGACCACATCAACAAAGAAACTGCTATTATCCTTTAACATGCTACGTGTTGTATTAAAATGTTCCCTTCAAAAAACACCAACCAGAAACCAACGAGAAACTCTAAAAACCAGAGGAGTCCATCCTTTTTATGCAGACCTTCTTCCCCTTGGAGAATGGGAAACCTATAGATTTAATCTCTTAAATTTGGCTAAACATTACCCTGTTATAGGAAAGCAGCTTTATGGTTACGTGACATCCTGTTGCCACATTGAACCTGGTGAATATCAGTACAATAAAAAGAAAATGAGATGGAAAATTCAGCTGTAAATGACCAGAATAAGAGGAGTTGATGTTACTGACCACTGTGTGCTCAATGACAGTTACACTGAGATATGAATACAGTCTGCATTCAAACTGTTTCTTTTCTTCGATGCTTTCTCCTCAAGGTGAAAGGTCGGGAGACAATGTCTCACAAGTACTAACAAAAACACGTGTACAAAAAAATCTCAAGTACAAAATCAGTGCTTGCAAGTGCATGAACAATGTCCGATGTAAACCTCTGTATGCACACATGACAAAGATATGGTAAAACTAAGCAAATATGGATTACCCAAAACTTTGCATACAAAGTTGTCTGCTTTATTCCCTTCTTCTCACAACGCCCCATCAAAAAAACAAGAAAGAAAAATCTTTCTGTGAAACTTTCACCTTTTAGATATGCTGTATAACCTCCGCACACTTTCATCAACTCACACACTGATCACAAAGGCCCTACCATCACCATCTGACAGGTCTGAACTTTCAAACAATAATAAATGCGGGTAGTTAAGCCAGTTTGGTTGAAGCAAAGAAAAAAAATTAAATTATCCTCAAATTCCTTATCTGCAGTAAAAACAAACTGCAGAACATTAACTGAACACTATGGCATTTTACTTATGGCAAATTTCTACTGCAGCAGTGAACTACAAGGGAATTTTTTAACTGTGCTGTGTTATCAAACTCTCACTCTGTCTTAAATGTGCCTAATTACTCGTCTTCACACCTGTATTCTAGACCTGGGAAACATGACTTAAAGCAGTTAATGAGTCATGAAAACAGTGCTGGTTTAATTTCCAGAGTCTATTACTACAGGTTGACAGCAGTGGTGTTTCCCAGTCTCTAGCCGGGCATGAGCAAAGCTTGGGCTTTCTCGATAGGTAACACAGTCTCTGGAAGGCAGGGTCCCAGCTGTACGGGGGGAAACACCCCCAGGCGAGAGTTCAGACCTGGCTCTGCGGCTTCAAGGAGGGTGGAGGCCAGCCATGTTTTCTGATGCTGGTGGTTATCAGGTGGACCACGAGTGAAGATTGTTGAGGTGTTTTTGAGCCCGCATTGAAGAGGAGGGAGGGTTGCAAGACAGCCAGGACAGAAGAAGGAAGCAGCAGACCAGGTCTTGGAGGTTTCCATTTCAGACTTTTTTTCAGGATGTATGTGACCCATCGAAGCAAGGAGAGAGCCCCAGAGACACAATACTGATGTCTGTGAGGAAGCTGATGGGAGACTGTGTCTGTGTTGCTGGCCGACTTCAAGTGTAATGGTTTGATAGTTCAGACTCTTGTTGGCCAGAACACAACAGGGGGGGCGCTGGTTAGCTGCAGGAGCTTCTGGGTTTAGGTTGGAGGTCTGAAGGTGGGCTGGTCTGCTCTCAGCTGGGGGTGCAAGTGGTGACTGGCCGGTCCTGGAGAGACTGAGCTGGTGCAGCACAGCACTGGTGGCAATAAGGCCAGCCACACTGGTCAGATAGACCAAGCCGAGCATACAGGATATCTGAAAATAAAAAGGAGGTCAAGTCATATGATCAAACCTAATATGTTAACAATTCTAATATGTTACTGACTCAACTACTCCTGCACTGTTTTGACTTTACTGTTTTTCACTTGGTTTAAGTTATAAATGAAGAACAAAAACAAAAGACATTTAAAAAAATGCACCTAAGGGGTCCCATCATGAAACCTCTCCCAAACACAAATATCCTTGAAGCTCTCTTCAACTCAAATCCCCTTTTCACCTTAGTAAAGTGCTGGTAGATCGCTGTGAGGGCTTGACTCCATGCCGACTGCTCCAGCAGCACACAGAGGTCAGTGTAGGTGAACCAGCCGCGTTTCATCCCCTGCCGCTCTGCAATGCTGAGGATACAGAGGCCCGAGTGAGAAATATTCCTTTCACAAACTGCTGCTACTACAGAAAGGATTGACCGTACTTTTGCATATTTTGTTTTACAACAGTGAATAACAGAGAGCTTAAATTTGCTTTTTTTACTGGGGAAAAAAAATAAATACATGTCAGTCTGAATTAAACAACCATTTTGGGGGCTGAATATGTCTTACAGACAATAGAATTTAGTGGTGAAGTTGACAACCAACCTGGTTTCCAGATGACTTAGTATATCAAAGAAGTCATTCGGCTCTGTGAAGAGGCTCCACTCCTAGAGGATATGACAAATGAGTTGGGACAAAGAACTTGAACCATACACATATGCAGGAACACACCACATGCGGACACACACAGCGCCACTTACAATGGCATTCAGGAAGTTCATCTCCAGGTTATTGACAGTTTGGACATCCAGCTTCCCAGCTGCTCCCCACTCATCGTTGAAAACCTCTTCCTCCTCTCCTTCATCATACAGATACTTGCTGGCAACCATCTAATTCAAAGTGAGTGATCAATGCTTTTGTCAATGCAATATCATTATACTCACATTATTAATTGCAGAAAACAGCAGTATAAGCTCCAACAGCCAGGGAATAAAAGTATCAAACACCATTCTGACATGAGCAGTGAACATGCTATAAATAACACTGTGACACATTTAGAATGACTTTTTAACTTGAAACACATACCATAGAGATCAGGAAGAGGTCAGAGGATGAGATCTTTTGTAGGTATTCCGGGTTTCTATGTCGGAGTCTTTCTATGTAAACTAGAGCCAGCATCATGGCACATGGAGAGATGCAAGCCTCCCTGAAGAGACAAAAAAAAAAAAAAAAAAAAAAATGTAGCAAGGGCAGTGGTTCCTGGAAGATTGTATAGTCTATGTAAACATGTATTCTACACAGTACAAACCTGGCAACATGAGCAGCATACTTCTTCTGGAGCTTTCGTATCGGGCTTGGGGCAGACTTTTGGAAGATTTCGACGGCAATATCTGGAACAGTGGAAAGTAAATAGAAGAAAGTGGACTCTCGCACGACTAAAACTATTGATTCAAAATGACTAACTAATTCTGTACATATAGGTTGTATACTGGCGCAACTGATTTTCTATCAGAGATGTTTTATAAAACACAAAAAAATATCTTGGTGCTTTGGACCTGTTGAACACCAGCAAGTCAGAAATTAGACTTGCACGTCCTGTATTTCTTGTGGAGGTGCATCGGATATGAGCGCAGTTCTTTGTGCTAACCTAGTTTAAAAGCTCACCTGTAACAGGGCAAGAGAGGGCATCTAAAGAAACGTCTTTGTCCAGGCCATAATACAGGCGCTTTCTCACTCGTTCAGTCAATTTCTGGTGTCCTGGAAGAAACTGTAAACACAGCAACATTAGCTGCGTTACACTCACTGCAGTTTACGGAAACCAAGTTAGGTCGAAAAGCTGAGCTTGATGCAAAACGCCTTCTGCAAACAAAGTAATATGCTAAACATTACTTTTAGTACCACGCAATTTTATAACACACTCGTTTCCGGCAACTCTTAACCGTACAGCGTATTGTGTAAGGATATTAGCCAAGCTTACGTTAGGCCCATCGCTGGTCAACAGAGTGTGAACGTAAACTAACAGTAGCTAACAAACTAATAGCGTTAGCTACAGGAGCTAGCGTTACTTAACTTTTTTTTTTCCTATTTAGAATTATTATATATTTTTTTTTTAAATTTAATCAGAACCATTTAGCAAGGCAACATAGCCAACTTCGGTGCTCGGTAAACGTAAAGTGGGACAAGGGACCCGCCGTTACCTAACCTAGCTGACATAAAAGTCAGCTAACGCTAGCCTATGCGCCTAGTGATAGCTTCCGCAGTTTCTTGACCTCGCTTGGTTTTAACAACGTACCGTGAACTCCTGGAAGTCCGAAAACTGAAATGTGTTTTCGTTAAACAAAGCGTCGAAATCCATATCTACTTTGGATTAAGCATTAGTCAGCCGAACACTGAAAAGATGACTGCTTGGCCTGACCCCGCCTGGCTGGAAGAGCTGAGCTAGCAACACGCCCCGGCCGGGGACAGTCAGTGACGACTGAAGCCTCTAGCTATTTGCCTCTTTTTCCAGACAGACACAGATGCTGGGACTGGGAGGGGGCGCACTGTGGACCAGTTACATAACAGCTGTAAACTCCCATAAGCCGAAGGATACATTCATTGTTAACTTACTGGTGATGTTTCTCTGCAGGTTTAAATTTTTTATTGATAAATTGTATCACATGCTGGAGCCTTCAGTACAGTAAGTATGACATCTGAGCAACATCAGAGGTGAAATGCTGATCCAGTATTTGTAAGGGAGAATTTCTCTCTAATGAAACAAAACGTGTATGGAATTGAGTTATTCCATACATTACTATAAAACAAAACATTTAATATAGGCCTCAAATGGAATATCACTGAAAATACCTATACCATAGGGGATCCATGCAAAAAACTATTCACACACACACACAGACAAATACCAATAGTCACCTCCTGGTACTGCATCACTTAGCTGGCATCAGTTATTGCGGATGTAAACAGTCAAACTGTTAATCGTGACAGAAATGTGCAGTTGAGTCTACACGTAGCTTTGTACAATCAAAATGGGGAAGCAAGTAATGAAATACATTGTGATAGTTGTCGGTATTTTAAGTATACTGATACTTCACGCGGTTTTATCAAAACTGGACTGGAACTGGGAATGTCTTATGATTTTAAAGACTGGAAACCATGGAAAAAACCTTTTATTTGTTCATAGGTAAAAGACAAAAGTGAATATTTACAAAATGTAATAATCACGAACAATACCTTTTTTTGAGGTAGATGTAAGACATCAAATTCTTCTTGAGAAATAATTCTGACTGTATATACTTATATATTACATAAAGTGAGAATAATGGTAGGTCTATATACTGAACTGGACATTGAGTTTGATGGTATATCTTTTTCATGACGGTTATTTTGACTTCTTAATGCAGCATAAGGATAGATCTAACTAATGACTTGGCTCCATTACATCCTTGCACCGAGTCAAAATGCCTGCCATGAGAAAGGTCTACTGTCTTTAACTGCCAATGACACAGACATGGATTGTACACAGCTTTATATGTAAATCAGCCAGTCAGCCTAAAACAATTTTAAAACAGTCACAAGACTGCCCCATTTTACATTAACTTCTTGTGTATCCTTAATTCTTGACAATTTAGAGGAGACAGTGATCCAGATGATCAACAACATCCCACTTTATCTTAGTGATCAAAACTATATAAAGGCTAAAAAAAATCACTTTAAATAACAGAAGAACTCAGAAATTGACTACCAAAAAAACTTAAAAAAATAAAACAAAGCCAAAAAAATCCCTGACAGCTTGGCATGCCGGTCAAATGTCATTAACACGATATAATACAGTTGGAAAAAAGAATCATTAGCCCCTCAGATGAACAAGATGCACTGTTAAGGCTATGATTAATGTTTATATTCCCTTATTTCTTGCAACTCTCCCTTTCATATCTTGATGTATAGTCTATCAGACTGCACAAACTAAATTGAGTCTGTATAATATATATATATAAAAAAAGACAAATAATAATAAAAAGGTGGTCGGAGTGTTTCTAAAAATCTTAATATCCTCAAAACAGGATCAGGCAAACACTCAGGGTGCCACCTGATGAAGGGATGAGATACCATGCATTACTTTTCATTCTTTAGCCCTGCAATGCAGTTATTATGGTTTGAAAATGTTAAATATACATCTGTTTTTTTATGATGTGGTGATAATTTGACCTTTCTGCATCTGTTCCTACTTAAAAACTTTGGGCATAATCACAACTAATACCTTGGGGTATAAAAACCAATGTCTTCTGGTACCTTTAAGCATTTCAGTGTGTTTATACCTCCTCAGTTTTGTTAAGGCACCTTCCCTTTTTTCCATGACCTGCCATTGCACGTTCAATTAGGATTTTCTACAGATAAATAACATTTTCATCTAGTTGAGTGTTCCATTACATTGAAATCATCTATTAACTTCTTACAGTTAAAAGACAGGACTAAAATGTGGAGTTCTCTTTTAAAACATAACCAGAAAATGCATTCAGTGGCCATGGTGGCCTGAAGAAGTTGAAGGTGGCTGTAGTTTCTCAGACTTGCGATCTTTGGCTTCTGTGTCTGATGAGGAATCTGCGTCCTGGGCCTGCTGTTGCTTCATCCACATGTCTGCATACATGCCTCCCTTGAGTAGCAGTTCCTCATGTCTTGGATGGAGAGAGGGTAAGTCACTTCAGGTCAGTGAACAAGGGGTTGTGCTGTTGGGTTGTCAGTCTGTCATTCAGAACAATAGGTAAAAAAGGCACACTTACCGTCCTCGCTCGGCTATCCGGCCCTCACTTATAACAAGAATCTGATCTGCTCCAATGATGGTGGACAACCTTTTATATAAAGAAGAGGGACCCACACAACTCATCAGATAAAAGAACTGACTTCTTTGCACATAGCAAATGGAAAAAACAAACAAACTTACATGTCAAAAAGTCCTATACAACATGGATCTTTTACCTGTGAGCTACAACAACTGTTGTACGATTGGCACAGACTTTAGCCAGTGAGGCCTGGATGTTGCGTTCTGTTTGTGTGTCTAGCGCAGATGTGGCCTGCAGAGAGACACTACTTGTTAAAACTGTCAATAATGGCTATGACTTTAGCCATTCATTGTTGAATAATAGTGAAATAAGTTATCCGAAAGCCCTTTCATTTAAGTGAAAGCTTAGCAGCAACTGATTCATGAAAAGCAATATGCAAATAGGGAAACAATTTGGCAATGTTTTCCAAAACCTCAGTCTTAAGATTCAATAAAGATCAATAAATGACATGAGAGTTTCTGTCTGCTTGTCCACTCAGATGTCATTGCTCCTTTTTGTAGTCTCACCTCATCCAGCAGGATGATCTGTGGTGCTTTGAGAATAGTTCTGGCAATGGCCACCCTTTGCTTTTCTCCTCCACTCAGCTTCAGACCTCTTTCACCCACCTGCGTATCATAACCTGTCACAGAAAAAAAAAAACAGGTAGATAGTAAAAAAAATACTTTGTCCAATATATGAGGAGATCTTAAAGTGGCTCTGCTATCAGATAAACAAATCAATTTGATAAGTTTTATATTTCTATACTTGATGTATCAGCTATTCCAACAAGGTTAATCTATAAATTACCTTCAGGGAAGGTCATGATTTTATCATGGATATCAGCAGCTATAGCGGCCTCCTCCACCTCCTGGTCACTGGCACAGATGCGACCATAGCGAATATTATCCCGGATGTTGTCGTTGAAAAGCACGGTGTCCTGGGGAACCACGCCGATATGAGCTCGCAGAGATGTCTGCTTCACCTGCGGAAAGACAATGAAGACAAAGTAATTCCTAGTCCAGAGTGTGTCTGTGTAAACACACACCGTCACATACAGCTATATTAAAGGCATCGTAACTTGTGCTTTCATTGCTCTTGGTAATCTCAAGAGCAACATATCCCAGGGCCAATTTATGCTTATAGCAGTTTCAAGACTTCATTTGCACATAAAGTGTTGTACTAATGCATATGAGAACTTGCTCATTAGCTCTGGTAGCACTATATTAAGCTATCCTTCTATGTCACTGATGTTTGCTTACATAATGAAGCCTAAAATGTTTAATTTAACTGATAATGTATCACAGAGGCATTGTTTGACCGCAAATGTAATTTTTGTGGCCATAGTTCATAATGTTGTTGAACCTACTATAGAGTTCAATTACAAACATGATATTCTTCACAAAGGTAGTACTTATTGCACAGATAATGTATTGGATAGTGCTGTTTAAAATGTGTTCATGTTATTGTCTTCACCCACAGTACATACACACTGTGCCAATAAATATTTTGCTGTGCTTTTTTTTTTTTTTTTTTAAACTGTATGTTCAAGTTTACTCAAAAAATTCTGTTTTACTTTCATCTACTCACTCTGGTGCCAAACACTCACTTTTGATATATCCTGGCCATCGATGCAAATGCAGCCTCCCTGAATGTCATAGAAACGGAAGAGCAGTCGAATGATGGTGCTCTTCCCAGACCCTGATGGTCCAACCTGGGGAGATTGACAGAAAAATAATGATGATACAACCTTAACAGAGAAAGCATAAACACAGGCAGTACCGGTGAGCAGAGGGCTGAAATTTGTTGCTCAGACTTACCAGGGCCACTGTTTGTCCTGGCAGCACAGTGAAGGAAATGTCCTTGAGAATCTCCTTGCTGAAAGATAAAAAGACAGATAGAAGTGAGTAGTTAGTCTCGTAAAACTCAAATTTGTATCAACACATTAAGTTTTACAACAGCTATCAAAACAAATGTGAACCAACCCATTTATGTAGCTGAAGTAAACATTCTCAAACTCCACTTTTCCCTGTTTGTAGAGAAGATTCCCTGCATTTACTTCATCTTTCACCTGCAAAGGGGAACAAATACAGAAAATTGTAAAAAGTCGATCGTATTACAGTACTGAAGGTGAAAGCACAGATGTGTCAGTTTCGAATGTACCTCCTCATCTTCTTCAAAAAGTTTAAACATGTTTTCCATGTCAATGAAAGAATTCTGGATCATTCTGTAGTAAAAAAAAAAAAAAAAAAAAGTCAACAGTTTACAACCAGAACAAGAGTTTATCAGAAGCAAAGACCTTGTGTTGAAAGCAATGTCATGCAATTCAGGCCAAAGTATAAATTTGAACAACTATTCATTCAGTAATGATTTACATTGATTCTCAATTTCTTACAGAAAGACAATCGAGAACCTTTAATGCAGATGGGTCCTTACTATGCTGTCGTTGACCACAATGTTTCTGCCTTGTCGTACCTGTAATAGGTTCCGAACCAGTTGAGAGGGGTGTACAGCTGGATGATGTAGGTACCAAAGAGAACGAAATCTCCAACCTTATAGGATAAGAGGAATTTTTTTTCATTGTTAAGTTCAATGGGACACTTCCAACCAGCATTGTTGGGTTTTTTTTTTACATTTCGGTCTGTAAAACATATAATGTCAGTATATCAGTACCTGAAACTTTCTTTCAGTCACAAAGTAGGCACAGAGCAGGGACCCGGCCAGCAGGCCTGATCCGATGATGGCGTTCTGTGTTTGGTTGAGGAAGGCCAAGGACGCCTGGGTCTTCCACTCTGACACCTACAACACCAGGAGACAATTAGATGCATGCCTGTATGGGCTGGATGAAGATTTTAATAATGAATATATACAACTACTGATTTCTTTGCAAATGTGACACACAGCAATATTGGGACCCTTCATTGCTCCTTGTGTAAATGCAGATCCAGTAAATCCACGCTGTCAAAATAAAAAAAATCTAATAGAACGATGATGCCCTGTTCATGTCTTCGTGATCTGCTTGATGCAGTTGTCTGATACAGAAATTTGTATTTGATAAACACTGCATTATGTCAAAAAGGAGAAAAAACACAACACAAATGGTTAACTGAGTGCTGGACACATGCACCTTCTATAATGACAAAAAGTAAAAGTGTGTCCTTGCTGGAAACAACTATGTTATATTAGTCTTTTTCTTATTTTCTTTGCTTTGAAACTAAACCTGCTAAAAAATATTATATTTCCTGCATCCTGGATTTCCAGGTCTGTTTGACTTCTGTAAAACTGAGCACACCAACACATTGCCATAGTGGCAAAGACTGTGTTCGGCATTCTGCTAAACTAAAACAGGAGAGGGAGTTGAGGGCACTTTCAGGCTAATTACCTGTAATTAATTGGTTGTTATAAATAAATACCTCCAAGTTACCTGATATTTTAAGATGGTATCCTCAAAACGGGCAACCTCATAGTTCTCTGCATTGTAGTATTTTACCTGTAAAACAGAAAAAACAAAAAAATGAATCAAGCAAAGTTTGACATCTTTATGTGTCTTGGGATTATTCTGAAACTTCTCAATGAACCAAATACAGCTGAACAACAAAGTGTTTGATGTACCGTCTCAAAATTTAACAATGAATCCACAGCCTTGGACTTGGCATTGTTGTCCTGCTGATTCATGTCTCGTCTGAACTTGGTCCTCCATTCAGTGATGATGATGGTCAAAGCTGGCGGATACATGTTTGAATGTTTATTCTGGGGCTATGTTCAATTTAACAGATTTTTTAAAATCATTAATTACATTCGGTGGAATTCAGCAATGTTTCAACATGTGCTACTCACTGAGGTACAGGGCCATGCAGATGAAGATGATAAGGCCGAACCAGGCATTGAAATATGTGACGAAGTAGATGATCGATATGACAATATCAGCGATGGTCGGGAAGATGCTGAACACTATGTAGCTGTGGAAAAAAGGGACAATTGATTAATTTTCTCATTAAATTTAAATATGGGTATAAAAGTTCAGGAAAACACGAGTCTAGAGAAAACTGAGATCCCGCTACATATTTCTAAAATTTCCAGCTAGCAGCTATTTTAGCTAGTACATTATTAGACAAGCTGACATATTGTGCAGCTGAAGTTACAGTTTTGTTAAAAAAATTCAACCACTCATTCATTTTTTTGATATTGATGATCCTTCATCACATCATGTGCCAGCTTACCTGAGCAAGCTGTTAATGGAGGAGGTGCCGCGGTCGATGCTTCTCAGCACGTCTCCGGTCTTGCGGCCCAGATGCCAGCGCAGGGAGAGGGAGTGCAAGTGGGCAAACAGACGCACCTGAACCACGCGGTTGGTGAACTGCTGCACCCGGATCCACAGGAAAGACCGCATGTTGCTGACAAACCCTGAGGCACCTGAGAAGAGGCATGGATAAGGGTGAAAGCGACTTACCGCTATGGTCATGTGAGAAGTGATAAGAGGCAGAGAATCGGTGTGTGGAGCCACTGTCAGAGCACTTGTACACCTTTTGGTGACACTTCAGAGCGGACGCACTACTTATCCATCCAGAATGCGTAAGTCTTACCTGCCCCTCCACCCTGCAACAACTTGAGCAGGACATAAATACACACTGTCGTTGCCACAGTGTGCCAGCTGCTGCCATCAGTCAGTTCATTCACTGAGACAGGGACAAAGACATAAATGTAAATAGAAACAAAAGTCACAAGGTCAGGCAGATAAACAAGATAATAAACATTCTGGAGGCATTATCTGACACCAGGGTATTTTATATTCCTCTCTCTGGCCCTCTGGAAGCTCAAAGATATCAGGAGAAGGTTGTCCCAGTTTCATCCCATCACACATCCTGAGGAACAGTGATGTCCACTACATGTATATTCAACATTATTTTTTGGCATGTTTTTACGTGCCTCTTGAGGCTTTTTGGGCCTGTGGTTAGTTGTAACAGTGTCGTTGCAGAAACAGGCCATTTAAGTTGAGAAGCAGCTCTGAAATAAATGAACATTTGAGTTTACAGGGCAAGGTAAAATGATACGCCACTCACCAATATTCTTGTAGTAAATGGGTACGAAGACATTAATAGCCCTCTCAACTCCCAGCAGCCCTAAACAGAAGATGACCAGCAGCTGGAGAAAGATGTTGCCTCGTGGCCACATGTAGGGAACAAGCAGACGGACCTTCTTTCTGAAACCCTGCCAGGTAGACTGGTTCTCTTCTGTTCTGCCCAACAGGCTCTGAGATAGAGATTTATATTAGGTACCTAACACAGCATCAGATAGCGTATAACCGTAGAATAAGGGTACGTCTGAAAATTTGAAATATTGTTGCCATAAAGAAGTTTCACAGGTTAATGTTGTGAGTTAAACCAGATGTAAAAAAAGCTGACAACACAGTATGACCTGAGGTTGCTTCAAAACATTTATGCGTCAGTACCTGTCCACTGTTCTCTACATCCCGCTCATCTTCGTTTATCAGCAACATGTATGGTCTCCGTGGCAACCCCGGGGCTTTGAGGCCAATGAAGAAGAGCAGCCCAGTGCCAATGTAGCGCATCAGCCACAGGGAAAACTGCACCTGAGGGTTTCGTAGACAATTTAAAACAGATCAATATGGATACCACATTGCACTTAAACAGCACGTACCAGTGGGGGGAGATGTTACTTTAATGGTCATAACAGAGCTGTGTATGAGAAAATGACTTAACAGGTGACTGCATTAGATGTGTCCTTTATTACACAATGACAAAGCTTCTGAGTAACTTACATCGCTGTGTTGTCGTATAAGTTACTGTTATAATATCTATTTTAGGTTATTCTTAAAAAGGGGGCCTTAGACTGAAAAGGAGGTCTGGGGAGTACTACTGCATATTACAAACAACATTTTAAGTGAAGGACAGATCAAATAATACAAAGAAGTCTTTGCTCTTGCTCTTGCTTAATTATATAAACACCTCCTGCAACTGACTCAGTCTGGGAGGGGCAAGATTCTGTCTTATGATTTGATTGGTTAGCAGTGTAGCATTAGGGATCTGAACGTCAGACCTGGCAATGACTCAGCGAAAAAAACAAAACACTCTAGTCTTGTGCTCATTCCTATTGGTGCTTTGCGTTTTTTTTTTTTTTTGCATTCCAGCTTGTCTTGCCTTTTTAGCGGGGTGCTTACCTTGTTATACCTGAAACAGGAAAGGCCACACAGCTTTGAGCAGAGTGACTGAGCCACTCATAAGAAATGGCTATCTTTAATGAATAACAAGCCTTTGGCGCAGTAGACTATTAAAACACATATCACTGACATTATAAAATATTAACAGAAGTGATAGTGAAAATAGTCTTATCATTATGCAGAATAAGAACATACACTATCAGCGTATTCTTGGAGAATTGTGCTACAACACATCAAGCACTCTTGAGTCTGTCTTTTTTGAGTTTTTATTAAAAAAATGATGGCTAAAAAAACAAATGCATCTTACGTGGCATTTGAACTTCTCTCACCTGCTGTTCATTGTTCTCCAGCCCCCACCACCAGTGAGGACTGTACCAGGAGATGAAAGCCAAGTTCTCAGCTGAGAACGCCACAGCCCAGAATAGCAGCAGGACCGTGCTGTGCCCCCTTGTCCGGTCCATCACCAGGACCCTACGTCTCTCCACCCTGAGGAGGGCTATGGCCCATACCCAGCCCAGCGCAGAGAAGCAGCCATACAGCACCACGTAGCCCGGGAGCTCTCCCCCGTGGGCAGCTTGCCACACTATCCCACTCAGAAACTGGACTAGCAG